>NC_072788.1:2090977-2390977 GCF_022539595.1 Amphiprion ocellaris
AGGTAACAAAATTGAACAAAAGGAATCGACGTTTTTGTCACCGCTACAAACTCCAGGTTTTTCATGCTACTTTGCACTCCGGCTCTAGAAATGTTTCACCAGCTGGATGCATCTTCAGTCAACGTGCTCTTCTGTTTACCGTTTTATTTATTGATCGTATGCTTTGTTTCCTGTCAATCTTTCTTGTCTCCTATCCACTCTGCCTAAACACTACCTGCAGTTCACCTGAAAAATGTCATAATTTTTGTCTTGTGCTTGTTGGTTGCAGTTGAGTCATGAATGGCTTCTTGGCTTTTACCAAATCTGTAGCAAACATTTTATTTTTGGTGAATTCTGATGAAATATCCTAATTTTAAGTTTGTTTTTGGTCGATTATTCTGACTGAACTACATCATAAGATTAGTCGAGGACCATCAGAAAGTTGAAAATCTGACATTTCTCTGATTCTAAGAAAGTAGATTTGGGTGGATTTTTGAAAATGGGTGGACAGATACTTTATTAATCCCGAGGGAAATACTAAACTTGCTGTTCTGCTTTATCTTGAGAACCAACTACATAATAAAGAGTAAATGATACTAACAAACAGGGAAGATTATCTCCATCTGGAAGGGAACCCCATCATCATCCTGCCTTTATTAATTTTTTATTGTTCCTGACTTTAGACTCGGTTACTTGTCTTACTGAATATTTTATGTCTGGTCTATGAATGGTCTCAGTTTTTGGCTTGTTTTTGTCCATGATTCCAGCCTTTGGTTTGCATCATGACTATAGACAGTATAAGAAAGAGGATGGGTTCTAACTACATCACATTATGCTAATATTATCCCGACTCGAGGCGTAGGGCACAACATTCCAGGTTTTCTCCTGACTAGAGCCTTGCTTGTGTTGTATCTACTGTCTGCTGAGTGAAACTGTAGAATTGTAGTTTCTTGTTGTCATTGCTGCACTTTGTGCGTTTGCTTTTAACATTTCCTCCTTGCTATTTTTACCCAGCAGCCTGTACTCTTAAAGAAAAGACTCGTCCATTAAAGCCTCCCATTGGTTTCCCGGTAGCTCTGCTGGAGGATCCTCTCTCTGTGGCTCAGGTTTCACCACCGTTGTTTGTGGCTTTGAGTACACTGAAAAAAATGCCCCTCTCAAAACAAGACAAAACTTGTTTCAAGGAACTTTTACCTTGAAATAAGTGAAAAAATCTGCCAATAGAACTAGTGAAAAATGGCTTGGTAAGACTTATTGAAATAAAATATGATATTTAGAATATTGAGATCTTAAAATTAGCTGGGAAAACTAATTTTAAGCTCTATTTACCAGGATTGTCAAGCTTAGGTGTCTTAAAATAAGCCAGAAAAATTTTCCCCAAATTTCTGAAAATTTGCAAAAACTTCAGGAAGAAAATTCCAATAATTCCTTAAAAATTTCCCTTAAGTTTTATTTTTTTAAAAACATACCCCAAATTTGGCAAGAAAATTATTGTAAATATTTTCAAAAAATGAGTAAAAATCTTCCAAAAACAATTCTAAAAATATCTAAAGTGATTACATTTATATCAGTAAAACTTCTATTTTCTTAAGATCACATTTTTTTTGTGAATGTTCTTAAACATTTTTAACATTTCTTATTTTCCACTAAAAAAATGTTCAAAGATTTCCCAAAAATGTTGAAAATGTGGAGATCAGAAGTTTCACCATGGAAATGTTTTGTTTTTTTTCCACATTTTCAAACTTTATAACTGGTCAATTTGACCTGCAGGACGACATGAGGGTTAAAGTTATTTAGAGTTTTCTTGTAAAATTCAACTCAAAACAAGATAATTTCAAGATTGTTTGACTTAACAAGATATTTAAGATGCATTGTCTTAAAACAAGTCCCTCCATCTGCTGAAATGTCACTTAAGTGGATTTATGTTAAATCAAGTGGGATGAGACATTTTGACTAAAAATAAGACAGACTTGGTAAGATTTTGAGTTTTTGCAGTGTAAAAAGAGACAGAGGGATGGAAAAAGCCAGAGTGGGGGAGGAGTGAGGTTTGATGTAAAATGCCAGCTGCACGTGTTGCACACATGCACAACGCTGCACAACATCCAGTCCACCCACAGAACGTACCGCCGAGGAACACGGCAGGCCTCGGGCTCAGATGGAATCATGCTGGATTTGTAAATCGGCGCAGGGAGAGGAAGTCATTTGAAAACATTTGAATTATTCAAAACTTTGGAGCCACTGACTTCAGTTTACAGAGTCTAAAAGTCTGCATCCTGGTTTGCAGCAGAAAACACTGAGCAGTTTAGAGACGGTCTGTGCAGCTGAACTTTGATCAGAGGAACACGTCAACACAACCTCATGTCATGACAGGAGTACAGATCTTAGCTTAGTTTAGCACAAAGACAGGACTGCCAACTCGTCTCTGTCCAAGGTTCAAAGTATACCTGCCAACAACTACAGATAACTAACATGGTGTATCTCATTTGTTTACAAGCAGAAATGTAAAAATGACCATTGGTGGTTTTAGAGACGATTAAAGACTTCAGTCTTTTAACCCTCCTGTCTTCATTTACAGGCACCAAAACATATTGTTTCCTTGTCTGAAAAAAATCCCAAAATTCTGCAAAAAATGCCCCAAATTTCTGAAAATTTGCAAAACCTTCAGGAAGAAAATTCCAGTAATTCCTTGAGTTTCCCGTAAGTTTTATTTAAAAAAATTCTCCAAATTTGACAAGAAAATTTTTGTAAATATTTTCAAAAAATCTCCTAAAAATATCTAAAATGATTCCATATATATATCAGTAAAACTTCTAATATTTTCTTTCAGAACATTCACATAAAAATCAACCAAAATCCAGCGAAATTTGCTGGATTTTGGTTGATTTCTTTTTTTTTTGTGAATGTTCTTAAATATTTCAAACTTTTTTTCCACCAAAAAATGTTCAAAATTTCCCAAAAATGTGGACATCAGAAGTTTCACTGTGAAAATATATATATATATTTTCCCCACATTTTCAAACTTTAAAACTGGTCAGTTTTGACCCGCAGGACGACACGAGGGTTAATAATGTATCCAGAACATCTGTCTACAGCCAGATAAAGTTGTTTTATGCCCCTGACACCTGTGTACTCTGGAAGGTTTTCATTTGGTTTTAACATGGAAAGAGCCAACTAGCTGCATTTCTAGTCTTTAGGCTAAGCTAGGCTAACCTGTCCAGACTGAGATGGGTGCTGGTTGTCACATCTGAAGTGAGTATTTTTATTTTCATGGTCACTTGATCCTATAGTTTGGAGGCTCAGGTGTTTTGACCTGGTTGCTAAAGAGTCGTGTTGAACTTTACTTTGAAACGCAGTATATTAATGTTGTATTGTTGCAGCTAATGTATAATCTGGGCTGTTTTCTGAGTATATTAACGGACTTAAATTAAGCAACTGCGCATGTTTACACTACAGACTGTATATAAAAGTGGATAAACCTGCCTTGATGACAACTATAGGTTTCCAAAACAGTGGTTTTGAAACTTAGTGCGGCAGTTCTGGACAGTTAATTTAAAAAAATGACCAAATAGAAGAAGCTGACTTGTTGTGGAATCACCCTGTCACTCAAAGTGGCCAGGTCATTAATTATGAATGATTTTAGGCCTTAGTGCTATTCAGATTGAGTTGTGTGCAGTCGTCATGAAAGGATAAATTAGATGTACAGGCCAGGGTCGTTTTATTTTACCATAAATGATCCATTTTATTGATAGCGTTCGCTTTCCAGCATAGAAATGTTCCACCAAAACAGTTCCCTCATCACTATTTTTGGTCCTATTAGTAGCTCTCTCCAAGGTTGTTGTTGCTTTTAAGAAATACAAGCACAGCTAAACCTTTTTGCTAATAATATGACAATGAAGTGCAGTCAGACTATTCTCCACAGCGCTGCCTAAGAGCTACAGAATGGTCTGACTATGCAAGACTAGTGGGGATTGACTCGTTTTTGGAGCCACCTTCAAGTGGCCGTTTGAGGAACTGTTTTTATTGACACATCTGTAGTGGTTTGTCACTTTTCAAAATTTCTACTTGGTCTGAATGTTGATGTTTAGCCTAGCAACATGCTAACACTTAGGTATTGAATGTGAAATAAAAGCACCACAAAATCAAAAATGCTGTAATTCTGATAACTTCTGCACAGTCAAATGAATAAATAGCCACAACAATAACAGATCTCTGTGCAATTTATTCAGTACAACTCAAATGATACATGTGATCAGTGCTATTTGATAAATCAGTTAAACATAGTGGAAGGTTTTCACTTTTCAGCATTGACAGAGTGCTCTAATCACCCCCTCTACTAATTCATAATGAAATGCACGTGTAAATAATGTATTAGTCGTTCTTTCAGTCACCCCTGAGTACTTCTCTAGGTCAGATACAGTAGTCTACGGGTCAAACATTCACATACTGAACACTGCTTAAACATTAATAGATTCAAGTCTGACAGTCTAGAGAGGGAACAACATATGTTTCAGCGATGGTTCTTCTCAGCGGCAGTTATACAAACGCTGTATTGAGGTAGAAACATCATCATGTGATGAATCTCTCATCATTAGAATGCACTACCTAGACCTGAAATGTGTTGGAATAATACAGTACCGCAGGATTGACCCTTTAAAGGAACAGCTTTAAATAAGCTCTAAAGTGCACCACAAACAGTATGATCATCACAATCACTCAGCATGGTCCCTCTGTACTCATTCCAGCGTCGCACAAAACCAACAGCTCTCTCGTCTTTTCTTTCTTGTGTGCAAGTGAACGCAGCTAAATGTGCAGATTTTAGTACATCGTTTCTAAGATTAGACAGTGACCAACATCATGTTATCAAAATGCACATGACACAAGTAAGAGCTTGAAATTTAAAGGGAAAGACTGCATGACAGAGAGCTGCAGTGATTAATCGATTAGCCGTCAACATTTGATTAATCAGTTTGAGTAAAGAAAAAAGTCAAAATTCTGATTCCAGCTTGAATGAGTCAGATTTGTGACACTAAACTGGACATTTGAGGACTTTGGAAAACACTGATGGATATTTTTAACAATTTTTAGACATTTTTACAGAACAAACAACTAATCGATTAATCTGGAAATCATCAACACATTAACCAGCTCTAATAATTGGACGACATTATCAGGGACATGACAGAGAAAACACACATCCTCCCAACACATCTCCATCCAAACGCTGACAGTCATCGTCCATTTTCAGTGTGCAAAAGAAAGTCAGGAGAAAATCCCGTTTTCTGCTCCTTCATTGGTACAAAGCAGCACAAAGTCTCCCTGGACACCTCAGCTAAATGTGCTATCCAGAGAAATGTAACATCACAGAACTGTTTAGTCAGACTAACATTTCTATGAACTCCGTGGACCACATAATGGCCAATACAGGGGGTCCTCGACTCACGTGGGAGTTCCATTCCTAAGTTGGAACTCCAGCGAAAATGTAAGCAACGTTGTTAACTGTATCATGACGTCAATCAGTTCGGTGTTTTGCCCTGTTTTTGAGTGTTTCATTCTGTCTAATTTCGCTTTCATGGAGACCGCTTTCCTTTTCTTCAAAGCACTGCCATCAGAAGAGTCAGATTTATACTTGGGAGCCATAATGAAGGGCAAAAAGTTAGCGAACAATCCAAGATGGCGTACAACCAGCGAATGTAAATAAAGCCGTCTTAAAGCGCCGTGTGACGACGTATTTGTCCGCTCTGCTCGTCAGCTAGTTCCATGTAACAGTTTCAACCTAACGTCGTGAACCCAGGACCCCCTGTATTCACATAAGGATGTGTCCAACAACTTACATATTTTTCTTTTCATTTGGGACATCCCACACATGCCAGAAAGGCTTTATTTTGACCTTATTTTGTGTATTACTTACTTCCTACATTAGCAGGCTAACATGACACTCTGGCTCTCTTTATTCCATCTCTAACAATCCTTAAAACAACCAAACCTGGCCTGAGTTTGAAGCAACAACGCTCAGGTTTGGGTTTGGTACCAGAATGCTAACACCAAAAGACTCCTACAGGACATAGGATATGATCACACAGCACAGAAATAGTTGCTAGCAGTAACGCTAAACTTCAGCTCATGCAATCCAAAGCCGAATAAGCAGCTTTTTTCAGTGAGGTTAGCGTTTAATCTACACAGTCTTGTAAATTCAGTTTTTACCGCTATTATATTCGAGTGCTAGAGCCGAGCATTGATTCCTCTGAAATAATAAATACCTGATCATCAGACACAACAGGCCAGTAAACACTTTTCTGTCCATGTGGCTGAGAAGATATTGCGCCATCAAAAGCGTATTTGATCCATTTACCAAGTTATGCCTTTTGTTGTTATGCATACCAAAAGTCACGTATTGTCTAAGATTTTACAATTCAGGATATACGCTTTGTTTTATTGTACTTCTCCACTCTATATCTGCATATAATGGATGGATGTAGCTGCCGTGACGTCACCAAATAGTTTAAGGGCTCTCAGCATGTTTCTCTAAAAGACAAAATAATTTACACACCGAACATCATACTGCATTAAAGGACATGTGAAACTATTGATTGAGACTTTAACCCTCGCGTCGTCCTGTGGGTCAAAGTTGACCCGTTTTAAAGTTTGAAAATGCGGGAAAAAACAAAATATTTTCACAGTGAAACTCCTGATGTTCACATTTTCAACATTTTTGGGGAAATCTTTGAATATTTTTTGGTGGAAAAAAAGAAATGTTAAAAATGTTTCTTAAGAACATTCACATAAAAATCAACCAAAATCCAGCTAATTTTGCTGGATTTTGGTTGATTTTTTTTGGGAATGTTCTTAAAGAAAATATTAGAAGTTTTGCTGACATATATGGAATCACTTTAAATATTTTTTAAAAATTTTTGGAAGATTTTTACTAATTTTTTGAAAATATGTACAAGAAATTTCTTGCCAAATTTGGGGGATTTTTTTTCAATACAACTTTTAAGGGAAACTTTTGAGGAATTATTGGAATTTTCTTCCTGAAGGTTTTGCAAATTTTCAGAAATTTGGGGAATTTTTTTGCCGAATTTTTGGATTTTTTTCAGACAGGGAAACAATATTTTTTTGGTGCTTGTAAATGAAGACAACAGGAAAATGTTCACTGAGACAGCAAATTAAGTGACAAGTCAGGTTGTTTTCTCATTGACTTCTATACAATCTGACTTATTTAATAGTCACCCCCTGCTGGCCATTATAAAGAATTTTTCCGACATCTTTAATATACAATCTATGACAGTGCTGCAGAAAACCAATACTTTTTCTCAAAGTTTAGTCAACTATTTTGTCCAAGTCTCAAAAGATTGTTTTTTTTTATCGTATGAGCACAAAATAAAAGAAACATATTTTGTAAAAGCTGTACTAGAGTCTGGAAAAAGCTACAGAATAGTGGTTAAACGAGCCTCTGAAGATAGTCAGGCATTTTTGTAAGGAAAAAAGCTCTGTTACTCGAATGTAATAGTAGTACTTGAGAGGTACAAACTGCCAGATGAACTATTAACCTGATCTGTCAAAGTGCAAATATTTCTGGCAAGTTCCTGATGGTGAAGAACTACAGTTGTGCCATTAGTTCAACTACCACTTCTCCAAACTGATGGCTTTTTGTTGCACATCACTTGAAAAGCCTCAGGATACAGCAGGCCCTCGTTTCCTCTGCGCCCACAATACGGGCCTTCAAACAGCAAAAACGTGAAAATGCCACTCCTATGTGCGGCAGAAATATACAGTACATTATTTATGCTGATAAGACATAAACATAAGATCATCACATTTAATCTGAGTGAGATCCCTTTAAGTGGTGTGAACATAAGCTAGGCAGAACTAGTCGTCAGGAAACCACACAAACAGCAGAAGCATTCACTAAATAACCCAGCAGGACGTCATACGCTTTAAAACGTGATGCATCCCTTAAGTGTTGGAAGCGAGCATGGCTTTTAACGACGGGGCTGCTTCAACCGACCCCTCTGAAAGTGCTTTACTGTCAGACCGATACGAGCTCTCGGCTATTTCTGTTGTTGCACCACTTCCTGCTGCAAGGATCACTTGGAAAGAAAGAGGAAACGAGACTGCATGTGACTGGTTGGAGATAAAGGAAGTGTAGGTACGGTGAACAAAGCTCAGAGAGAAGCACTAAACAATGGGATCAATAGAAGCCACAGCTGAGGGAATTCAAACGATACTGCTGAGGGCCAGAGGAAGGGAGGTGCACGAGATAAAAGGACCTGACAGCTGATAATTCATCTGAAGCTTCTGTATATGGTCCCACTCATGTTCTATGGAGTTCTCAAACACCTTTCCTCTGTCCTCAAGCGCACAGCCCCGAGAGGTAGTTATTATCCCCACTGTTCAGACATCCTGTCGGAACATGCTGGGAAAAAAACTGGCAAGGACCTTCAGTATCCACTCAACCAGACAGCCACCCTGTGGTGAGCTCAGAATATAATCCTTTCATCTCCCGTTGTCCCCAATTTCCCCTCATGAAAGCTTGAAAACGCTCCCAACGAGGGCCGGAACATATGAGGGACTTGGAATGGGAGGAGGAATATTTTTTATTTTGTGCGCTTCGCTTTGTGGCATGGCTCATGTGCAAATCTTCCTTCACAGTCGAGATGATTAGAAAAAGACGCCTCCGTGATCAGTGACATTTCAGCTGTTTCTTGGGGTGTTGCTTCTCCAGCTGGTCTCTCTGGGGTCCGTAGATGCAGTTGGCATGCCAGGAGAACCACATGATGATGGAGACGATGGTGGTCTGGAGGAGGAGCATCACTCCGTAGGTGGATGCGGCGGTAGGTCCGGGGAGGCGGGCCAGGGCGTTGGGCGGCAGCAGCAGAGTCGGGCTCAGCAGGATGGCCCTCACCTCCGCCTTGATCATGTGGAGCTCGTCGAGGATGGACAGGAAGGTGCAGCAGTGGAACCACTGGTGGCTGTGGCCCCAGATGTCGAAGCGACCCGGGGCCAGACGCTCGGGGAACTTGCTGATGTTGAAGGCGGCCGACACCAGCAGCCAGAGACAGTGGCGGTAGAAGAAGCTGGGCATGGAGGTGGAAGCATCAAAGGAGGAGGTGGCGGTGGAATAAGGTGATCTGGTGAGGAGGCGGTAGAAGACCGGGGTGGAAGAGACGAGGAACGGGAGGAGAAAAACCAGCGTCCGGATGATGTACCGATGCCGCCTCCACCTCTGGCGAGTGTTGCAGCAGGATAGGACGCAAATTATTGCTACGATACAAGCAGACGGGATGTAGAAGATCTCAAAGAACGCACTGAACTCTGGGATTGCATAGGATGACGTAGGAGACCCTGCAGGTTCCTGTTTCAGGTCCGTATGGGAGCCGTTGTGGCCTCCGGTCTCCAATATCCCCGCCCGAGGATGGATGTAGTAGTAGTAGGCCAACGATGAGCCCACCGTGTAGGCGCTGATGGTGCCGTAATCCACAAAGAAGCAAACTTCTCTGACCACCAGGGACATGGAGTTGAGCAGGTGGGCCATGCTGCTGGCCATCAGCAGACAGAACACCCCGATGAAGTAGTTCCACAACGGATAGAAGAACGGGGCGTCGCCACCGGGCGCACCTTCCCAACCGAACACCTCCACAAAGTAGTAGAAAAAGACGAAAACCGGCAGGAAGTGAGTCCAGAAGTTCCCTGTTTCATTGGTCGGCCTGAAGGCGGACATCAAGCAGTCCCTCAGGCTGTAGTTTGGGAAGCGGTAGCCTGTCAGGATGAAGTTCTCTGTGACCCGAGGCGGCACATCGGTGTGCCTCAGGAGAGGTAACGGCTGAGCACAGTTCAGAATCATAATGCTGCTGGATTAATGGCCAAAAATGTCTATTTGGTGTGAGATTCGTTCTTTGCAAAGCAGTTTGTATTGCTTGATTTTATTGCATAATTAATGATCATTACCAGACAGTCTGCTGAGTGAGTAAGGCAACTACAAGTTCATCCTTTTAGACTTCTGATCCCGACTTTGACTGCAGGCCTCATCGGGTTAATTTTTCCCTTTTGGTTTCCTCTTTGAACCCAGAGTCCCATCCAAAGGTCAGCCAAACGGAAAGCTTATCTCCCGGTTGTTCGGTTATTCTGCATACGGATGTCACGCTTTGCTCCTCAGCCTCATTCACGTGTCTTGCTGGACACAGTTGTGCAGCAGCAGATCAGAACTGAAGGTCACTTCTGACAGTCACAAGGTTACAGCGTCTCTCCGGAGTCTCCATACAGCAGAGATGCGTCCGTTAAGCTGCCCGGTATGTAGGTCACTCTGGCCGTTATATCAGCCCGCCGCAGGCTTCCAGTCCTGCCGTTGTTTCTGCTCCTTCAACTCAGTTCATTCCGACGCTGCAGAGAATAAAATCCCACCGGAACGGAGGCAGAAAAAACCCAAAGTGCCGGTGTTCAGTCCTCCAAAGCGACGTCACGACGAAAAAATGACGAATTCTAACCGGTAGCCGGTGTGGATGTTTCACGGGTGAAGACCAGCGGACCGACGGAGCCCCGGGAGGCTGACGGTAGCCGGCATTTCAGCGAAACACCAGAGAGAAGCGGAGACAGTCTGACAGGTACAAACGTCAAGTCAGACACGACGCAGCACCGCACTTCCGGTTGGAGTTTCAAACGAAAACGAGTTGTGACGCAACACTTCCTGCAACCCGAAATGGACGCAACTGAACCGAAATGAAACTCAAATATAATTTACTGATTAATTCCGTGCACTATTCTCACAAGTTTTTATTTTAAATTTTAACCCTCCTGTTGTCTTCATTTACCGGCACCAAAAAATATTGTTTCCTTGTCTGAAAAAAAATCCAAAAATTCAGCAAAAAAATTTCCAACATTTCTGAAAATCTGCAAAACCTTCAGGAAGAAAATTCCAATAATTCCTTAAAAGTTTCCCATAAAAGTTTTATTTAAAAAATCCCCCAAATGTGGCAAGAAAATTCTTGTAAACATTCACAAAAAATCTTTTTTTGTGAGCGTTCTTAAACATTTTTAACATTTCTTTTTTTTTGCATCAAAAAATTTTGAAAAATTTCCCAAAAATGTTGAAAATGTGGACATCAGAAGTTTCACTGTGAAAAATATATTTTTTTTTTCCACATTTTCAAACTTTAAAATGGGTCACGTTTGGCCCGCAGGATGACACGAGGGTAAATAACATTTGTACGTTCTTTTCGTGGACATTTTGCGTTTTTTATATATTTTTGATTATTTTTCATTTACAGCACATTTTTGCTTATTTATCTGTGTTTCTGGTGGTGGGAACTGTACTTTTTCTGCTGTAATAACCACATTTTTTCCTATCACAGCAGTTCTATTCAATATTAAGCATTATATATTAATTACCCAAGTACATTTGCATGATTAATGATTATTATTATAGAGTCTTGAACCATAATATTTAAATTAGTCAGGCAAATTTTCATATCTAACAATATTACTTGGTTCTAACCTTACCAATTAAGTTATTCAGTGAAATTTAGATAAATAATAACAATTTAAATACATAATTGCCACAGTTAATATTATTGTAGGGTTTTGATCTTACTGTTTAAATTATTCGAGTGAATTTACATAATAATTATTTTATGGTCATGCCATAACATTTTAATTACCGTAGTCAGACACATTTACACAGTCATTATTGCATAATATTATATTGTAGACCGTTGACATTGTTAAAATTACTCTAAATCTACATTATTTTCAAAAAGTAATATACGGACTTAACCTTAAAATTTAATTGACTCATATAAATTTGCATTTTTGCCATTGACTGTTGGTTGTTTTCGTTCTATCTTAACTTTTAAATGCACATTTCTGTAGAAGGGGAAACAAGTATAATAAATCTACTTTATACATTATTTCTTCTTTTACCCTGAATTATTTTTAATCTTCACATTCCATCTGACTTTAAGATATGTTTTTAAACTTATTTACAGCATTTTATAGTTTACAGCTTGCGTAACTTTATCTTGTAATCTTATTTATTACACCTACTTGGCTGTCAATACAGTAAATTACTTACAGCAAAAGCCAAGATTTTATTTTGAAGGCAGTTTTTTTTTCTGTTTCCGGCCTGTTTCTGGCTCACTGCGTGTCTTGGAACAGCTCAACGGAAGCAGAAGTGATTCACTGATCTAATCAATGCGTGGTGGCTCTTATTGATTTATTGTCAGATAAGAGAATAAAGACAGTAGAAGCAGAATGACTGAGCTGAAGACGTGACAGTTATCTGAATAAAATGCTCAGATTCTGATCCTCCTGCTGGGAAACTGAGCTGCAGAAACCAGAAATGTACATATAAAATACCCCTATATGTTACAACGGAGATATAGTGTTACATGTTTTATATATGGGCACAATAATACAGGGCAGCTCAATATAATGTAGATAAAACTCATTTTAGTTTGGCTCAGTTTGACCTCAAGTGGATCAATAAAATCACAGCATAATAACCTATAAATAATCTATAAATAACCACAACTCCAAATTTTATTTTATTGCAAAAAAAGATGAAACATTTAATGAACACAAAACATTATGAAAAACCTGCAATTTCTTAAGAAAAAATAAATGCAATTTCAACAGTTTATTACAGTAATTGCAGATAATATTAACAACACTAAAACTTGTTCACATATAACACTTGCCCACAGACATAGTAGACGGTAGTGATTTCAGCAGAGCTTAAAACTCATTCAGTGTAACAAAGACTTGAAGCTGAAGTTTAGATGGTAATTTATTCCAAGCATTAAGTGCAGAAAACCTAAATGCTTTCTTGCATTCAGAGCAAACTTTGGGGATGATGAATTGCAGAGTATCCATAGATCTGAGATTGTAACTTCCATGTTTCCTTGTTAAAAGACAAGACAAATAGGAAGGAATAATATCCAGAATGGTTCTGTAAATAAACACCAATGACTGAGACATCAGGCACTGAACAGAAAAATGGAGGTTCCTCCAATTTCCTGTTCACTTCCATTGGAGACTCTTAATTCAGCTCTTCTGTCTTGGGTTTTCTGAATTGTGTTTCATTTGCCAGTTGTTTTTTTTTTCTAAATGTTGCTTTCCCCGTCATGTCTGTACACCAGTGAAACCAGTAACCCGTCCCCCTTCACTTTCAACCTCCGGCCATGACTGTGGCGGCCAGATGTTAGGAAGTCTTTGAACCGGCAGTTCTGGCAGGAGGAGGAGGAGGATGAGGCCACTTTCCCAACCCTCCTGAGGAATAAGAAGCCGAGCCACGCCTCATGACTGGGGAGAGAGCTGCAACATGCCTTTTTAATTAGACTGACAGGGATGGAGGGTTTAATGAATGCGGAGCCACGCCTTTATGGCCAGATAGACCCAGATGGGTGAGTATGTTTACTTCACACACCCACAGAAAGAGTCACAGTTTGGTTCTCAGTAAAACATTGTCAGCTTTTGATTAGATTCTACTCTAACTGGGATCAATTATAGAAGAAAGACTGAAGGAGGCTCTTTTAACACCATCCGGGACCATGAGATTCCTTCAAGCACCAGATATGACATCCATAAAGTCAGAGTGGAAACAAGACTTGACTAGTCATGTTCTGCTGAACTACAGTCTATGCCAATATTCCCCACCCATAAGACAATAAAACCCATTCCATTTCATTTAAACAGTTCCTTTCTCTTCATTTTTGTTTGTCTGCAGTGTTTTGCTCCCTGAAGATGAGGTGTGGCGACTCTTGGGAAGACGCTGCATCAGATCCACTCCCAGCTGCTGCACATTTGTGAAGGATAAAACCGTAGAAATGCCTCCGAGGCAATGAAACAAACAGCAGAGAGCAACGCAACAGAAATACTGAATGCTTATCAATCAGATTTTGCCATTCCTGAGCTGACATGCAGCGCAGTTCCAACATGTTCGAGTCGTAGAGGTTATATCACAGTTTCACCAGTGCTTGGACTGAAATGAAAATATGTGTGAACTAGAAGCTGCAGGACAGACTGGGTCTTGTCAAAGTGTTTCTGAAGCAAATGACATCTGTCACAAGCAGCTGTTTGTGTTTTTGTCTCGGTGTGGATTAAACGGATGGAGGCTTTTGTAAGACTTGACTGCTGTGTCTGGTCTGAAGTTTGGGTGTAAGTAAATACTAAATAGAGTACAGAATCGTGTTGTTGCTGCTGACATGATCTTGTTTATGGCTGTAATTTGGATTTCTTGTTGGGCAGCGGCATCACATTTCCCAGGTCAGCAGTGTTCATAGTTCTGGTGTAGTGATTCAGTTCAGGTGTGTTTATATAGCGCCAGTTCACAACACATGGTCCGGTCGAGGCAGATGGCCGCCTTCCCTGAGCCTGGTTCTGTCAGAGCTTTTCTTTTTTCTTCACCGTTAAAGGTGAGTAAAGGAAAAATGGCACTTTTTTTTCGACATAGTATACTATGACAAAGGCAGTCTGTTGATGCAAAGGAAACTATGGCTTCCTTCCCAACATTCAACTGTACACACTACAACTCACACATAAGCACAAATGTGTCACATACGACATAGGGATGTCATATGCATTACATCCTTTGAAAGCTAAAGTTTACTGAGGGCCAGGTCAGGAACAGACTGCAACAGATAGTAAGCGCTGTGGTTGACTTTGCTGCTCATTTACAGTTGTACTGCTATTCTGACAGAGGACAGTCCAGTTAGCTTTCTAGAAAACGCAACAAACAAACAAAGAAGCAAATTATTACCAATTTCCATCTACTAGTGCTGTCTAGTTGTTAGGATGTTCTGCTCCTCTGCAACATTTTCCACCTCTTCTGGACGGGTCCCAATGTGTTGCAAGGCCAGATGAGGTACGTCAGCATTTAGAAAACGGGCAAAATGTGCCAGTGAAATCTCTTTAATTCAGTGGAATCACCATAATCAGTGGGTTCACAGGTGTTGGTGAATTTTAACAAAAAAAATGCCTGTGTGAGCTCGCTGCCTGTTAGCCACAGAGCTAACTAGTTTTAACTATTTATTTTTTACTCCCACAAATAATCTTGAAAAAGGAGACTAGTTCAAACCAAAGAAGGTTGGGGAGTTTTTACAGCTGACTACTGTTATATATGAGCTCACCATAGACTGAACTGAGACATGAACTACCTGTGTGTTCCTGGGCCAGATGAGATAGGTAGCACCAGCATTGAAAACGGCAAAATGTGTCTGTTAGCCAGAGCAAACCAGTTTCTGTTTTCTTTTAACTCCATAAATATTCTTGAAAAAGGAGCCTGGTACAAAACAAAAGATGTTCCGAGGCCAGATGAGATACATGACGCTAGCATTTAAAATGGCAAAATGTGGAAATGAAATCAGTTTAATTCAATGGAATCACCATGATCAGTGGGTTCACAGGTGTTGGTGAGGTAAAGTCACAAAAAATGGCAAATTCAATGTGAGTTATGTTCAACTGTGGTAAATTTTTATTTTTTTTTAACATAGACTGTGTGAACTTGCTGCCTGTTAGCAAAAGAGCTAACCAGTTTCAGCTTTTTTGTTTGTTTTGTTTTTAAATCCCCATGAATAATCTTGAGAAAGGAGCCTGGTACAAAACAAAATGTCACCAGGCTTGTACTACCTCCCTTTGGCAGATAGATTTCACTGTGCCAGACACTAACGTTCATTCATGATGATTTTTTTTTCAAAGAAAACCTTTCTGGAGTGTTTTCCACGCCCTCCTTTGCATTATTTTATCATGTGACAGGTTTTTACAACACGTTCGAAAAATCGCATTTTTTTTTCGACATAGTATAGTAAGGCGTTTTTTTGCGCCAAAATTCATGATGATTTTTTTCGAACAAAACCTTTCTGGAGTGTTTTTCACGCCCTCCTTTACATTATTTCATCATATGACAGGTTTTTACAGCATGTTCGAAAAATCGCATGTTTTTTCGACATAGTATAGTAAGGCGTTTTTTTGGCGCCAAAATTCATGATGATTTTTTTTTCAAAGAAAACCTTTCTGGAGTGTTTTTCACGGCCTCCTTTACATTATTTCATCATATGACAGGTATTTACAGCATGTTCGAAAAATCTGATTTTGTTTCGACATAGTATAGTAAGGCGTTTTTTTGGCGCCAAAATTCATGATGATTTTTTTCAAACAAAACCTTTCTGGAGTGTTTTTCACGCCCTCCTTTACATTATTTCATCATATGGCACGTTTTTTGAACATGTTTGAAAAATCGGATTTTTTTTCGACATAGTATAGTAAGGCGTTTTTTTGCGCCAAAATTCATGATGATTTTTTTTTCAAAGAAAACCTTTCTGGAGTGTTTTTCACGCCCTCCTTTACATTATTTCATCATATGGCAGGTTTTTACAACATGTTCGAAAAATCGCATTTTTTTTTCGACATAGTATAGTAAGGCGTTTTTTTTGCGCCAAAATTCATGATGATTTTTTTTTCAAAGAAAACCTTTCTGGAGTGTTTTTCACGCCCTCCTTTACATTATTTCATCATATGGCAGGTTTTTACAACATGTTCGAAAAATCGCATTTTTTTTTCGACATAGTATAGTAAGGCGTGTTTTTTGCGACAAAATTCATGATGATTTTTGTTTCAAAGAAAACCTTTATGGAGTGTTTCTCAGGCCCTCCTTTACATTATTTCATCATATGACAGGTTTTTACAGCATGTTCGAAAAATCGCATTTTTTTTCGACATAGTATAGTAAGGCGTTTTTTTTGCGCCAAAATTCATGATGATTTTTTTTTCAAAGAAAACCTTTCTGGAGTGTTTCTCAGGCCCTCCTTTGCATTATTTCATCATATGGCACGTTTTTTGATTATATTTGAAAAATCGCATTTTTTTCGAGATAGTATAGTAAGGCGTTTTTTTTGCGCCAAAATTCATGATGATTTTTTTTTCAAAGAAAACGTTTCTGGAGTGTTTTTCACGCCCTCCTTTGCATTATTTCATCATATGGCAGGTTTTTACAACATCTTGGAAAAAAGGCATTTTTTTTCGACATAGTATAGTAAGGCGTTTTTTTTGCGCCAAAATTCATGATGATTTTTTTTTCAAAGAAAACCTTTCTGGAGTGTTTTTCACGCCCTCCTTTGCATTATTTCATCATATGGCACGTTTTTTGAACATATTTGAAAAATCGCATTTTTTTTCGACATAGTAGAGTAAGGTGTTTTTTTTGCGCCAAATTTCATGATGATTTTTTTTCAAAGAAAACCTTTCTGGAGTGTTTTTCACACCCTCCTTTGCATTATTTCATCATATGGCAGGTTTTTTGAACATGTTTGAAAAATCGCATTTTTTTGTGACATAGTATAGTAAGGCGTTTTTTTTGCGCCAAAATTCATGATGATTTTTTTTTCAAAGAAAACCTTTCTGGAGTGTTTCTCAGGCTCTCCTTTGCATTATTTCATCATATGGCAGGTTTTTACAACATGTTCGAAAAATCGCATTTTTTTTCGACATAGTATAGTAAGGCGTTTTTTTTGCGCCAAAATTCATGATGATTTTTTTTTCAAAGAAAACCTTTCTGGAGTGTTTTTCACGCCCTCCTTTGCATTATTTCATCACATGGCAGGTTTTTTGAACATGTTGGAAAAATCGCATTTTTTTTCGACATAGTAGTAAGGCGTTTTTTTTGCGCCAAAATTCATAATGATTTTTTTTTTCCAAAGAAAACCTTTCTGGAGTGTTTTCTCATGCCCTCCTTTACATTATTTCATCATATGGCAGGTTTTTACAACATGTTCGAAAAATCGCATTTTTTTTCGACATAGTATAGTAAGGCGTTTTTTTTGCGCCAAAATTCATGATGATTTTTTTTTCAAAGAAAACCTTTCTGGAGTGTTTTTCACGCCCTCCTTTACATTATTTCATCATATGGCAGGTTTTTTACAACATGTTCGAAAAATCGCATTTTTTTTCGACATAGTATAGTAAGGCGTTTTTTTTGCGCCAAAATTCATGATGATTTTTTTTTCAAAGAAAACCTTTCTGGAGTGTTTTTCACGCCCTCCTTTGCATTATTTCATCATATGGCAGGTTTTTACAACATGTTCGAAAAATCGCATTTTTTTTCGACATAGTATAGTAAGGCATTTTTTTTGCGCCAAAATTCATGATTTTTTTTTCAAAGAAAACCTTTCTGGAGTGTTTTTCACGCCCTCCTTTGCATTATTTCATCATATGGCAGGTTTTTACAACATGTTCGAAAAATCGCATTTTTTTTCGACATAGTATAGTAAGGCGTTTCTTTTGCGCCAAAATTCATGATGATTTTTTTTTCAAAGAAAACCTTTCTGGAGTGTTTTTCACGCCCTCCTTTACATTATTTCATCATATGGCAGGTTTTTTGAACATGTTTGAAAAATCGCATTTTTTTTCGACATAGTATAGTAAGGCGTTTTTTTTGCGCCAAAATTCATGATGATTTTTTTTTCAAAGAAAACCTTTCTGGAGTGTTTTTCACGCCCTCCTTTACATTATTTCATCATATGGCAGGTTTTTTGAACATGTTTGAAAAATCGCATTTTTTTTCGACATAGTATAGTAAGGCGTTTTTTTTGCGCCAAAATTCATGATGATTTTTTTTTTCAAAGAAAACCTTTCTGGAGTGTTTTTCACGCCCTCCTTTACATTATTTCATCATATGGCACGTTTTTACAACATGTTTGAAAAATCGCATTTTTCTTCGACATAGTATAGTAAGGCGTTTTTTTTGCGCCAAAATTCATGATGATTTTTTTTTCAAAGAAAACCTTTCTGGAGTGTTTTTCACGCCCTCCTTTACATTATTTCATCATATGGCACGTTTTTACAACATGTTCGAAAAATCGCATTTTTTTTCGACATAGTATAGTAAGGCGTTTTTTTTTGCGCCAAAATTCATGATGATTTTTTTTTCAAAGAAAACCTTTCTGGAGTGTTTTTCACGCCCTCCTTTGCATTATTTCATCATATGGCAGGTTTTTTGAACATGTTTGAAAAATCGCATTTTTTTTCGACATAGTATAGTAAGGCGTTTTTTTTGCGCCAAAATTCATGATGATTTTTTTTTTCAAAGAAAACCTTTCTGGAGTGTTTTTCACGCCCTCCTTTACATTATTTCATCATATGGCATTTTTTTACAACATGTTCGAAAAATCGCATTTTTTTTCGACATAGTATAGTAAGGCGTTTTTTTGGCGCCAAAATTCATGATGATTTTTTTTTCAAAGAAAACCTTTCTGGAGTGTTTTTCACGCCCTCCTTTACATTATTTCATCATATGGCAGGTTTTTTACAACATGTTCGAAAAATCGCATTTTTTTTCGACATAGTATAGTAAGGCGTTTTTTTGGCGCCAAAATTCATGATGAGTTTTTTTTCAAAGAAAACCTTTCTGGACTGTTTTTCACGCCCTCCTTTACATTATTTCATCATATGGCAGGTTTTTTACAACATGTTTGAAAAATCGCATTTTTTTTCGACATAGTATAGTAAGGCGTTTTTTTGCGCCAAAATTCATGATGATTTTTTTTTTCAAAGAAAACCTTTCTGGAGTGTTTTTCACGCCCTCCTTTACATTATTTCATCATATGGCATTTTTTTACAACATGTTTGAAAAATCGCATTTTTTTTCGACATAGTATAGTAAGGCGTTTTTTTTGCGCCAAAATTCATGATGATTTTTTATTCAAAGAAAACCTTTCTGGAGTGTTTTTCACGCCGTCCTTTGCATTATTTCATCATATGGCAGGTTTTTTGAACGTGTTTGAAAAATCGCATTTTTTTTTGACATAGTATAGTAAGGCGTTTTTTTTGCGCCAAAATTCATGATGATTTTTTTTTCAAAGAAAACCTTTCTGGAGTGTTTTTCACGCCCTCCTTTGCATTATTTCATCATATGGCAAGTTTTTTGAACATGTTTGAAAAATCGCATTTTTTTGTGACATAGTATAGTAAGGCGTTTTTTTGGCGCCAAAATTCATGATGATTTTTTTTTCAAAGAAAACCTTTCTGGAGTGTTTCTCAGGCCCTCCTTTGCATTATTTCATCATATGGCACGTTTTTACAACATGTTCGAAAAATCGCTTTTTTTTTTCGACATAGTATAGTAAGGCGTTTTTTTGGCGCCAAAATTCATGATGATTTTTTTTTCAAAGAAAACCTTTCTGGAGTGTTTTTCACGCCCTCCTTTACATTATTTCATCATATGGCAGGTTTTTACAACATGTTCGAAAAATCGCATTTTTTTTCGACATAGTATAGTAAGGCGTTTTTTTTGCGCCAAAATTCATGATGATTTTTTTTTCAAAGAAAACCTTTCTGGAGTGTTTCTCAGGCCCTCCTTTGCATAATTTCATCATATGGCACGCTTTTTGAACATATTTGAAAAATCGCATTTTTTTTTCGACATAGTAGAGTAAGGCGTTTTTTTTGCGCCAAATTTCATGATGATTTTTTTTTCAAAGACAACCTTTCTGGAGTGTTTTTCACGCCCTCCTTTGCATTATTTCATCATATGGCAGGTTTTTTGACCGTTTGAAAAATCGCATTTTTTTGTGACATAGTATAGTAAGGCGTTTTTTTTGCGCCAAAATTCATGATGATTTTTTTTTCAAAGAAAACCTTTCTGGAGTGTTTCTCAGGCCCTCCTTTGCATTATTTCATCATATGGCACGTTTTTTGAACATATTTGAAAAATCGCATTTTTTTCGACATAGTATAGTAAGGCGTTTTTTTTGCGCCAAAATTCATGATGATTTTTTTTTCAAAGAAAACCTTTCTGGAGTGTTTTTCACGCCCTCCTTTACATTATTTCATCATATGGCAGGTTTTTACAACATGTTCGAAAAATCGCATTTTCTTTCGACATAGTATAGTAAGGCGTTTTTTTTTGCGCCAAAATTCATGATGATTTTTTTTTCAAAGAAAACCTTTCTGGAGTGTTTTTCACGCCCTCCTTTACATTATTTCATCACATGGCAGGTTTTTACAACATGTTCGAAAAATCGCATTTTTTTTCGACATAGTATAGTAAGGCGTTTTTTTTGCGCCAAATTTCATGATGATTTTTTATTCAAAGAAAACCATTCTGGAGTGTTTTTCACGCCCTCCTTTGCATTATTTCATCATATGGCAGGTTTTTTGAACATGTTTGAAAAATCGCATTTTTTTTCGACATAGTATAGTAAGGCGTTTTTTTGGCGCCAAAATTCATGATGATTTTTTTTTCAAAGAAAACCTTTCTGGACTGTTTTTCACGCCCTCCTTTACATTATTTCATCATATGGCAGGTTTTTACAACCTGTTCGAAAAATCGCATTTTTTTTCGACATAGTATAGTAAGGCGTTTTTTTTGCGCCAAAATTCATGATGATTTTTTTTTCAAAGAAAACCTTTCTGGAGTGTTTCTCAGGCCCTCCTTTGCATTATTTCATCATATGGCACGTTTTTTGATTATATTTGAAAAATCGCATTTTTTTCGAGATAGTATAGTAAGGCGTTTTTTTTGCGCCAAAATTCATGATGATTTTTTTTTCAAAGAAAACGTTTCTGGAGTGTTTTTCACGCCCTCCTTTGCATTATTTCATCATATGGCAGGTTTTTACAACATGTTTGAAAAATCGCATTTTTTTTCGACATAGTATAGTAAGGCGTTTTTTTTGCGCCAAAATTCATGATGATTTTTTTTTCAAAGAAAACCTTTCTGGAGTGTTTTTCACGCCCTCCTTTGCATTATTTCATCATATGGCAGGTTTTTACAACATGTTCGAAAAATCGCATTTTTTTTCGACATAGTATAGTAAGGCGTTTTTTTGGCGCCAAAATTCATGATGATTTTTTTTTCAAAGAAAACCTTTCTGGAGTGTTTTTCACGCCCTCCTTTACATTATTTCATCATATGGCAGGTTTTTACAACATGTTCGAATAATCGCATTTTTTTTCGACATAGTATAGTAAGGCGTTTTTTTTGCGCCAAAATTCATGAAAAACGCCTTACTATACTATGTCGAAAAAAATGCGATTTTTCGAACATGTAAAAACCTGCCATATGATGAAATAATGCAAAGGAGGGCGTGAAAAACACTGCAGAAAGGTTTTCTTTGAAAAAAAAATCATGAATTTTGGCGCAAAAAAAACGCCTTACTATACTATGTCGAAAAAAATGCGATTTTTCAAATATAATCAAAAAACGTGCCATATGATGAAATAATGCAAAGGAGGGCCTGAGAAACACTCCAGAAAGGTTTTCTTTGAAAAAAAAATCATCATGAATTTTGGCGCAAAAAAAACGCCTTACTATACTATGTCGAAAAAAAATGCGATTTTTTAAACATGTTGTAAAAACCTGCCATGTGATGAAATAATGTAAAGGAGGGCGTGAAAAACACTCCAGAAAGGTTTTCTTTGAAAAAAAAATCATCATGAATTTTGGCGCAAAAAAAACGCCTTACTATACTATGTCGAAAAAAAATGCGATTTTTCAAACATGTTGTAAAAACCTGCCATATGATGAAATAATGTAAAGGAGGGCGTGAAGAACACTCCAGAAAGCTTTTCTTTGAAAAAAAAATCATCATAAATTTTGGCGCAAAAAAAACGCCTTACTATACTATGTCGAAAAAAATGCAATTTTTCGAACATGTTGTAAAAACGTGCCATATGATGAAATAATGCAAAGGAGGGCGTGAAAAACACTCCAGAAAGGTTTTCTTTGAAAAAAAAATCATCATGAATTTTGGCGCAAAAAAAACGCCTTACTATACTATGTCGAAAAAAAATGCGATTTTTCAAACATGTTGTAAAAACCTGCCATGTGATGAAATAATTTAAAGGAGGGCGTGAAAAACACTCCAGAAAGGTTTTCTTTGAAAAAAAATCATCATGAATTTTGGCGCAAAAAAAACGCCTTACTATACTATGTCGAAAAAAATGCGATTTTTCGAACATGTTGTAAAAACCTGCCATATGATGAAATAATGTAAAGGAGGGCGTGAAGAACACTCCAGAAAGGTTTTCTTTGAAAAAAAAATCATCATAAATTTTGGCGCAAAAAAAACGCCTTACTATACTATGTCTAAAAAAAATGCGATTTTTCAAACATGTTGTAAAAACCTGCCATGTGATGAAATAATGTAAAGGAGGGCGTGAAAAACACTCCAGAAAGGTTTTCTTTGAAAAAAAATCATCATGAATTTTGGCGCAAAAAAAACGCCTTACTATACTATGTCGAAAAAAAATGCGATTTTTCAAACATGTTCAAAAAACGTGCCATGTGATGAAATAATGCAAAGGAGGGCGTGAAAAACACTCCAGAAAGGTTTTCTTTGAAAAAAAAATCATCATGAATTTTAGCGCAAAAAAAACGCCTTACTATACTGTCGAAAAAAAATGCGATTTTTCGAACATGCTGTAAAAACCTGCCATATGATGAAATAATGTAAAGGAGGGCGTGAAAAACACTCCAGAAAGGTTTTCTTTGAAAAAAAATCATCATGAATTTTGGCGCAAAAAAAATGCCTTACTATACTATGTCGAAAAAAATGCGATTTTTCAAACATGTTCAAAAAACGTGCCATGTGATGAAATAATGCAAAGGAGGGCGTGAAAAACACTCCAGAAAGGTTTTCTTTGAAAAAAAAATCATCATGAATTTTGGCGCCACAAAAACGCCTTACTATACTATGTCGAAAAAAAATGCGATTTTTCGAACATGCTGTAAAAACCTGCCATATGATGAAATAATGTAAAGGAGGGCGTGAAGAACACTCCAGAAAGGTTTTCTTTGAAAAAAAATCATCATGAATTTTGGCGCCAAAAAAACACCTTACTATGTCGAAAAAAAATGCGATTTCTCGAACATGTTGTAAAAACCTGCCATATGATGAAATAATGTAAAGGAGGGCGTGAAGAACACTCCAGAAAGGTTTTCTTTGAAAAAAAAATCATCATGAATTTTGGCGCCAAAAAAAGCCTTACTATGTCGAAAAAAAATGCCGTTTTTCAAACATGTTGTAAAAACGTGCCATATGATGAAATAATGCAAAGGAGGGTGTGAAAAACACTCCAGAAAGGTTTTCTTTGAAAAAAAAATCATCATGAAATTTGGCGCCAAAAAAACGCCTTACTATACTATGTCGAAAAAAAATGCGATTTTTCAGACATGTTGTAAAAACGTGCCATATGATTAAATAATGCAAAGGAGGGTGTGAAAAAATCTCTAGAAAGGTTTTCTTTGAAAAAAAATCATCATGAATTTTGGCGCCAAAAAAGTCTTACTATACTATATCAAAAAGAAATGCGATTTTTCGAACAGGTTGTAAAAACCTGCCATATGATGAAATAATGTAAAGGAGGGCGTGAAAAACAGTCCAGAAAGGTTTTCTTTGAAAAAAAAATCATCATGAATTTTGGCGCCAAAAAAACGCCTTACTATACTATGTCGAAAAAAAATGCGATTTTTCAAACATGTCGTAAAAACCTGCCATATGATGAAATAATGTAAAGGAGGCCGTGAAAAACACTCCAGAAAGGTTTTCTTTGAAAAAAAAATCATCATGAATTTTGGCGCAAAAAAAAGCCTTACTATACTATGTCGAAAAAAAATTCGATTTTTGGAACATGTTGTAAAAACCTGCCATATGATGAAATAATGCAAAGGAGGGCGTGAAAAACACTCCAGAAAGGTTTTCTTTGAAAAAAAAATCACGAATTTTGGCGCCAAAAAAAACGCCTTACTATACTATGTCGAAAAAAAATGCGATTTTTCAAACATGTCGTAAAAACATGCCATATGATGAAATAATGTAAAGGAGGCCGTGAAAAACACTCCAGAAAGGTTTTCTTTGAAAAAAAAGTCATGAATTTTGGCGCAAAAAACGTCTTAGTAAACTATGTGCTTTATATGTTGACTTCAGAGTCAAACGCTTTTCAAAATTATTATGTCCAGATTCAATTCCCAAAAGACTCCACTTGTGGACGCATTGGGGCTGTTGATACAAATCTGGTCCTGGTCCTTCCACAAGTCTGCATGGATACGATTTCAAGGCAAAGTCAGGGGAAGTTTGTGATTTCTGAAGATGATATGGTTGCGTTGGCTTCATCACACTGTAGCCTTCAGCATGTTTACACCCGAGTTGGTTCTCTGCTGGAAAATGGTGGATTGCTCCCTTCAAGTTGGGGCTGAAGGAGTTCAAGGATCTTGAGGTCTTGTTCATGAGTTTGGCTAAAAAGGGGCAGGAGTTTGATTAGCGTATTGGCTCAACAGAAACATGGACTGTTGAAGATGTAATTTGCCAGTTGATCTATTGGTTGGGTAGTTACTGAAAGAATGAGATTGCGAGTACAAGAACCTGAATGAAGTTAGGGTAGGGTTATAGACTTACCCTAGAGATATCCACAGGGAGCTGGGAGTAGCACTGATGCCCTGTTGTGTTGTAAAAAGACAGCTAAGATGATTCGGGCAACTGTTCTAGATCATCTTCCTTTGCAGGTTTTCTGAGGTTTATTTCTCATCTGACCCTTAACCTGTATTTTACTTACAAATGAATCAGTGCAATATCAATATTTCTTGTATGTATTTTCTGGTCATGGAAAAATCTATGCAATATCATTGCTTTTTCAATATATAGGTATGTGCAGTGTTGCTCTTTTCCTCATCCAGAGGAATCTTTGCAATATGTGATTTTTTCCCATATATGGAAGAATCTGTACAACATTAAAAGCACTCCTGTCTGTCTTGTGTAGTTTTATTATTCTACTGTCCCCAATGTTACTTTGCTGCTGTAACACTGCACATTTTTCCACTGTGGGATTAATGAAGGACTATCTTATCTTGTATTGCCTGAAAATATTTCAAGATGCCCCAGAAGGAACTGACCTGATTTCACAAAAGTGGCAGAAAATACACAGTGCATGATTCAGGCCAACAAAAACAAACAAATGCAATATATTTCTTCAGAATAAGAATGTTACTTCAAATGGTGGAGAATGTTATCAAATGGCATTAAGCACTGACTTGTGTAGTTCAGCTTTATTTTTTCTTTGCGGTGTAGAAAGGAGGCATTTGAGGGAACAGTTTGTTCTCCCTTAACCCACTTCAGCACATGAACAAAGCCTCCATCTCTGAGAGAAAAGAAAGCCAAACAAAGAAACAGAAAACAGGGCCACTGTGACAGGAAGTGGAAAACCACCTTCGAGATGCAGCTACTGATTTTGTTGCTACACTTCGTATCACCCACTGAACTGTTTCCTTGCACATTCTATTACAACATGAAGCATTTTTTACATGCCATACTTAGACTTTTGTTGCGACATACCATACTAAGAAGCATTTTTACACCAAATTATACAATGCTTTTTTTCCCTCAAAATACGTTGAAACAGCAGTTTTATGTTTTATAGGTAGCATTATTTTGACCATATACTACAATATGACAGATTCTACAAAATTACGTGGTGACTTTTTTTTTTCTATTTACTATACTATGATAAAAAAAAGGTCAAAGTACAGTATGTTGTCCAAAACGTCATAAGAAGTTAGAATGTTGACCAAAACATCACCAAAAATGTGTTCGTATAGTATATGGTCCAAAATTTTATCAAAGACTTCATAGTCCATCCATCCATCCATTATCTATACACCGCTTAATCCTCACTAGGGTCATGGGGGGCTGGAGTCTATCCCAGCTGACTCAGGCGAAGGCAGGAGACACCCTAGACAGGTCACCAGTCTGTCACAGGGCTACATACAGAGACAAACAATCACTCTCACATTCACACCTACGGGCAATTTAGAATAATCAATTAACCTCAGCATATTTTTGGACTGTGGGAGGAAGCCAGAGTACCCGGAGAAAACCCACACATGCACAGGGAGAACATGCAAACTCCATGCAGAAAGATCCCGGGAAAGCCGGGACGCGAACCAGGGACCTTCCAGCTGCAAGGTGAAAGTGCTAACCACTACACCACTGTGCAGCCCAGACTTCATAGTATATTACCCAAAACTTCACCAAAAATGTCATACTATAGTAAGTCATCCAAAGCATCATAAAAGACGTCATAGGATGGTATGTCATCTAAAAAATGATAAAAACATCGTAGTATAGTATGTCGTTCAAAAAGTCACCAAGAACGTCATAGTTTAGTAAGTTGTCTGGCTGAATATCACAGAAAGGTCAGGAAAATAATGCACAACTCACCTGAAAGAGCTTTTTTCTTTAATAAAACGGTGCAGCTTCATAGAACACAGCGTTTGAAGTTCAATAGTTAACTACATGCTGTAGTTGACACGCAGACATGGAACACACAATAGACATCATAATATTAACAGTGTGACATAAAACGGGTAATTGTAAGGGAGCAGTTTAAAATTAGAATATACCCTATTGTCAAACGACGGTGTTTGACTTTTTTCCAATGTGTGCATGCTTCCTGGATGAATCATCCTTCCTTTTCCTGCTGCTGTGGCGGCTCTGTTGCAGCCGGTAGGTTTTTCTAGCCTGAACTCTCTCCTTCTCCAGGACCTCAGTGTCATCCAGGATCTCCAGGCCTGGAATCTGACTGATCACATACTGCCTGAGAAGGTAAACACACACAACAGCAACATTAATACCAACATGGATGAGAAGTTGTTTCAGCATTCAGGAAACACATGATGAAAATGATGTAGTGCAATCAGCAGTATGTCTTTCTGTTGCTGTTTGCTGTCACTGCAAATTCAATTCTGTTTTGTGTTAATGGATTGTATAACATTACAAACCAAATGGGTCATTAATTTTAAATGAGAAGACTTCATTTTAATGACTGTAGGAGATGTCTGGCATTCAAGAAGTTTTTTACGCAAAATTATACCTCGACTCTTCTTGTGTCAAAATACTTCTATACTTGCAAATAAATATGATTGATTTTTACAAACTTAAATATTTTGACGTCTTTCCACAACATAGTATAGTATGTCATTTTTTTTGTCAAAATACTTTACAACAGCGTTTCTAGATTTTACGTTGCACCATATCTGACAATAGAACTGATTTTTACAACAAACCATATATTGACATTTTTTTACGCCATACTATACTATGACTTCTTTTTACATCAAATTATACTAGGACTTTGTTTCATCAAAATTCTTTACGACAGTATTTTTACAAGTTACGTTGCACTATGTTATACATATCCAACAATTTGACAGATTTTTACAACATGCCATAGTTTTGTTTCTTACGACATACTATACTATGACTTTTTTAGGCTTCGGATGCCTGCAGGGAGACTTCCTGTAATGTTCTGCCTTCTGTTATTCAAGAAGTCATGCATGAACATTTGTGCTGCTAGCTTCTATGAGCTGCCAGCTATTTATTGTTTAACAGACAACATAGTGGCCTCTTCTTAATACCATGCATTCTTGTTCATCTGTTAACTAGTGGACACTTGATAGTACTGCTATCATTACACTTCCTCTGGAGAGTTTCTGAACACATCCACCTGGGAGGAGACCCAGAAGATGATGGATGGATAGAAAATCTGACTTTTTTTTTTTTTTTTTTTTTTTTTAACAAAATACTTTACGAGTGCAATTTGTTACCTTGTATTGTACCATTTTGACCCATATGTAACAATATGGCAGATTTTGGGGATTTTTTAACAGCAAATTTTTAGAAAGTGGTGAATGATTTGAAATAATATGCTAAATATTTGTATTTGGGAAAACATAAAATATACAATTCAGGTAAATTTCTTGACAAACTTTAATTTGTTAAAATTAAGAAATTGCAATCATATTTAAATAATTAACAATATATATTTCATGTTGTAATGTCAGAAACTAGAAACAGCTTGAACAATTCAGCTGAAGCTTAAAAAATTATCTGCAGGGTTTAATAATGTGCAAGAAATCACACATATTTGCCTGAAAAATTGTTAAAAACTGGATTTATTTCTCTTGACTGAAACATTAAAGTGTGCTGTGGTTTTACACATTGGATGCAGCAGCTATTAAGTTTTGTTGCACACTAGTTTTGCAAATAAAGCCTGAACACACAGGGTTTGAACTGTGTAGCAGGTATTAAACACGTCTGATTAGACGGTATTATTCTGTAAAGATAAACTAATGCACCTGCTGAAGTATTGTGGAAAGATAGTTGAAAACCTTTCATCTTTTGCAAATAAAACCAGACTTGGTTGATCATAAAGTGGAAGCAGTGCTGTGTGAGCTGGTTAAATGACATAAGACTCATTTAGACACAAAACAGCACATTTTTAATGTTTTTGCACCAATGAGCCAGATGACGGAGCCTTTGGTCAAGTAAAAATACAAACTTTGATGGCCACAAACTGCTGCAGAGCTCCACTGTTTATCATTAAATAATTTTTTTTTTTTTTTTTTTCAATTCAATTTTATTTATATAGCGCCAATTACAGTCAAATTGTCTCGAGACGCTTTACAGAACCCATATGCCTGCTGTACTCATGGACAAAAGTTTCCTTCACCGGCTCTGAGAGCTCAGGAGCAGGAAAAGACACAGACATATGAGCACTCTTTTAATGCATGTTACTTTTCTGTTTTTGAGTTAATGTATTTGCAGTGGTGCTTTAGCCTGCTCTGAAGCAGATGCTAAAGAGAGCAAGGCTTTTTTTTATTTCTAACATTATTATTATTATTATTAATATTATTATTTGTTGTTTTTTTTTTTAAGACAGTTTTGCTTTTTACAATGTACTTTTAAAAGACATATTACATCTTACACTGTGTCAATTAGTCATACTGAATTTTGGATTACAGTAAATGTACATACAATCTGATGGATATTATTCATAGTAGTCACTTTAACTGCTACTGTGGACACTAAACACAGACATTTCAAATACATTTTTGCTGCAATACAACTTCTTTTCCTTCTTATTGGATTTATATTGAAACGTCTCTCATTCTGTCTGCTCTATGGTTGTACATTCAGCTAAATGACAATAAAAGTTTATTTGTTTCAATATTTACTTCCTGTATAGATACACTACCGTTCAAAAGTTTGGGGTCATCCACACAATTTCACACTTTTATTCATTCATTCATTCACTGTTCTGCTTTATTTGTTGTTTGTGGGGGCTTTTGTCTTCTTTTTATCTGACTTTTGTTGTTTTGATCATAAAGTAAAATACTGTATCATTCAGTTCCAGATAGCTGTGACTAAATGTTGTGTTCCATTGTAATGTGGAAATGATAAACTGAGGCTGAACATTGATGAAGAAACTTCAGGTTGTTTATGATATTTTTACAAACGTTAACATTTTCAGAATGGATTTTTTTGCACTAAAAGAATGAAAAAAATTTGGAGTTGTGGTCATTTATTGTGTTGTGATTTTAGTGATCAAACTGGGCTGAATGTGGCACTAAATGAGCCTTTTAACACCATTAGCTAACACAATGTAGCATTAGAACACAGGAGTGATGGTTGCTGGAGATATTCCAGCTAGAATAGTCATTTACCACATTAACAATGTCAACACTGGATTTGTGATTCATCTAATGAAAAAAACCCAGTTTTTCTTTCAAAAATAAGGATATTTCTAAGTGACTCCAAACTTTTGAATGGTAGTGTAGATATTTTTGCACAGCTGTTTGTCTAATGTACAGAAAACATCTATCAGTCTTAAATGCATCAAGTTCTTCATTACTTTAAGTGTTTTATGTATTTATTTGGTTTTTTTTTATGGGAATTTGAAATTGCAGGATCTCAAAGCTAATATTTGTCTTATAACAGAAAAACATAGTAGAAACAGGTGATAAGAAGCAGGAATGTAGTCGATTTTAGCTACATCAACAGCTAGTTGCATTTTCTGAGTCTTTTGTCCCAACATAAAGGTCCAGATATGTAAAAGGTGTTAAACCAAAGCAGATTGAGTGTATTAATTGTTGCAGGGATAAAACGGTGAGAAGGATGCTCACCTGTAGTCTATATACTGGGTCAGACTTCCTCCGTTGAAGTAGCTCGGTGCTGCCTCGTTGTTCATCATACTGAGGATCCTGGAATCACACAAGACCAGATGGGAATTAGAATCACAGCTCTGACTCCAGCCTCTACATAAAAGAAAAACAAATTTGGTTCTCACTTGATGCTGGGGAACTTTCTGCGGACCTCCTCCACAAACACGGGGAGGTTGTTGATCTTGTTCTTGTTGATGCACAGCGTGGTGACGCTCGGCATGAAGGGGAACTTGACGTGGGACGTGTAGCGGTTGCAGTCCAGGATCAGAGTGCTGAGCTTCTCCAGACGCCCCAGCAGAGCCGGGTTCCAATAAGAACTGGATGAAGGAGAACAACACTGGAGAGGAGCTGCTGGGGCTTGTTAGTGAATGAGGAAGATTCACTTGGATTAGTGGAACATCCACCCGCTGATACTGAGTATTCTGCAGATTTACAACTTACTGGCTCTTTTCTATGCTTTATTATTGAATGAACATGTAGCACATTCATGGAAATATTAACAGATACTTACAGCCAATGTTCCCTGTAATTTTTCCTGAGTCTGAGCAAACACACAAACTCCCTGAGCGTTCCTTGGACCACTGTGAACAACATCAGACGTGTGCACTGTGGTCACACCAGCATCACATCCATTCAAGTTACATGGTTCATTAAAAGAACCAAATTACAGCATTTACATTTCTGTTAAAACACTTTGTCAACAGGAGCCAGTTGAAGGCTGCAGTGATTTTAGTGACACTACAATGTATAAGAGTGAAGTTATTGAATATTTGTCTCTCTTTACTGTTGCAGAGGTTTTGCAAATTGCAGACAGACCCTGTTCACTCCATAGACACCAATGTTATTCCTGTAGCTTGAAAGACAGCTACTTTTGATAAAACTGGGCTTGTAGCACATTGTCTGCCTTGCAACAATGGGAAAGAGGCACCGTTTATGTTTTGACAACCTATATCTAATGAGTTATTGATGCTGGAAGTCCCAATCTGTGAATATCTTTCCAACTTTACTGAACTTGGGGCCACTACCACCGAAGGAGTGATATATTTAATTTTGAAAAAAGCATTTAGCCATACTTAAAGCTTTAAGTGCTTTATTAACACGGAACTAAAAAAATTGTATTGTTTTATGATCACAGGTTCTGTCTGAAAAGAGGTGGCATCATTTTAAACAGTGAAATAAAACTAACAAAATGTAATGACCAACCAGTGAGCAATACTGGATTCTGCAAAAACATAAACAACTTTTTAAAAAAAAATCTAAATCTTATCTTAACACAGTTAATGTATTAACTTATTTTTGTGTGTATGCATGTATTTATTGATTTATTTAGTACTGTTAACATATCAGAGTTCTGAGTGAATTTTTCTTAAGATAGGCAAAGGCCATTTATTGATTACATATAGGCTCTTCAATGTTTATTAAAAACTAAAAAGCATTTTTAAAAAAAACAACTTAGGCATTTATTGAGTCACTAAAATACAGTAGAGTACAGACCACATCAGCATGATTATAAGCATCCTCTGGTAAATGAACAACCAGATACTGATGTCTCTCACCATATGGACTTCAGGAGATGATTAGATGATGATAAACTGTGACCTACTGGTTGGGTTCTCTCTGTTCTCATGTTTCTTACATGTTTGTCCCCTGACAGTTGGGTCCTAATGTTTTTTGAGCAACACACCATACTATGATGTTTTTACAATGATGGTTCTACTATGGAACCAGTTTGACATGTTCAGGTGTTCTTTGTGTGAAAACTCAGAGATTTCAGGTATCAGAAGGTGGTTTTCAACTTTCTTTGTTAACTTTCTGCTTCAACTTTAAACTACATTTCCTTCACTAAGCCAGCCCTCTGGACTTCCAGGAAGCTGTGTTCCTATTGGCTGTCCAGGTGGCTGCTTGGTGTTATCAGGAACACCTGAGCAGCTCAGTGTCTTCCTGCTTTATGTGGCTGCAGACAAACATTTCCTCTGTTTCTCTTCACCACTGAACCGGGTTTGGCTCCATTGCTTTAGGTTGTTCTTTAGGCGTTGGCTTGCAGCTTCCAGCAGTAAAATAGGCTTTAATGTGTTTCTTGGTGTGTTTTAGGGCTTTGTACTGGATAGTTGTCTTGGTAAATGAGGTTCTTTAGCCACAGTTAACACATGGTGCTAATGTGTGCAGTGATTAGTGGATTTGGTGCAGCTGAGTTGTGTCTTTATCTTGGTTGTAGTGAGTCTTTAGAGGTTTCTGGTCAGACACATTCTGTATTCTTGTTTGAGAACCAGCGTTGGTTGTCCAGAAGGTAAGAGTTCCTGTCCTGATTCTCTGTTCTCAGAGGTTCTCTGGTAGGCTGCAGGAGACTTTAGCATTTGGGTTGTGCTAGTTTGGTTTTTGTATGGTTTCATTTGGACGACTATCTTGAGGCCCCTCCATGTGGTTTAGTGAGGTTTTCTGCAACAGTTCTACAAAGCAACCTGCAGCAGAAGAGACTCTGAGAGTTTTTAGGAAGTTCTGGAGACCAGACTTTAGAGCAGCAGAAACATTTGTCAGCAGTTTGAGCAGGAGAAGGTGAGCTTCAGAGTAGAAATGAGAAGGAAACCTTCTTGACCCGTGTGGTGAGGTCCTGTACCAAGAGTTTGAGCAGGTTGTGAAGAGTCTGTAGTTCTTTGGTCTGAAAGCACAAGAAGAGTCGACTCATTAAAGGAGAAAACAGGAGATATTGTTGGTTCTTCTGTCGCTCTGCAGTTTCCAGTTTCCTTAGACTGAATATCAAGTTTATATATTAAATGATTTCCCATGTGAGCCCAAGAAGACTTAATAAATTACACAATAAACTCCCTCCATCCCCTGAACACAACATATTTTATTACCATGTTAAATCTTTTTTTTAAAATATGTTTTTGAGTTTTAATCATAGTTTTTTCTCTTTGCTTGTTTAGTTTTGTCATCTGTGTAAAAGGTGCTAAACAAATAAAGTTGAATTGATAAACTGAATAATTGACTAACTCATGATTGTGACAACAGAAGTATTTTCATTGTGATTTAAGGGTTTATTTCATTTTTAAGGTTGGGGTTAAAATCTTGACAGAAAAAGAAGATTAAAGAAATAAACTACATAACAAAAGCAATTAAATCAAAGGAAAAAAAATTAATACAATAAAACTTTTGGAAAGTTTTATTATTAAAAGATTTAAGAAATTTAAGATGTAATTTTCGAATTAAACATTTAATTTTTAAAGTAAATGTTTTGTCTTTTTAAAGGTTTAATAATCTAATTAAATATTTCGCTTTTTTTTTAAATGTTTAACATTCTTCTTGTTTAATTGTATTTTTTAAATGTTTAATTATGGAAAATATTTTATCTGTAATTTTTAATATTTGTATTTTAAAAATTTTGTTTAATTTCATACTTACATGTATTGTATCTTGTTGAATTATCTAATTCAATATTTTGTCTGTTTAGTATCATTTAATTGTATTTAATGTTTAACTCTATTAAACAGACAAAACATTTAAAAAAATGCAAAACATTTAATTAGATTAATAAACCTTTAAAAAGACAAAACATTTAATTAAAAAATTAAATGTTTAATTTGAAAATTACATCTTAAAGACAATAAAACTTCAAATAGGAATTAAACAGAAAATACAATGAAGCATTTAAAAAGAAAATTAAACATTAAAAGGTGGTAAAACATTTAAAAAGAAAAACCTTAAAGATTTAATCGAAACATTAAATATTGGGAAAGGAAAAAAAACGCAAACAAGCCGATAAAACATTTGAAAAAACAATTAAACATTAAAAAGACAAAACATTTGGAAATCAAATCAGACATTAGATAAAAGGTGAGAATGGAGCAAAACTAAACGTTTAAGAAGAATCAAACTAAAGACAAAACATTTGAAAAGACACCAGTTAGACTTTAGAAGATCAAATTAAACAGAAGAGACATAAAATGATCAAAAGGAGCAAAAACACATAAAGGTATTAAAGCGTTTTCTAGTCTGAAACGAAAACATCAAGTTGTTTGTTCAAACATTTCCTCTTTCTATGTTCTTGGTTTGATTGTGGACATATTTACTAAGAACTCATTTCAGAAAACTGCTTTCCAGATAAAGTCTACTAGTAGTTGAAGGCATTGATCAAACTAATGTTACCTTCTGATCTCCACAAACTTTACTGTTCATTGAAGAGAATCAAAGTTTGTTGAGGATTTCTAAAAAACCCACAGGTGAAGGTCTGAGAAGAACTCAGATGGATGGTCTAAATGTGAAATCAAGACTCATGGTCACAAGTTTTAAGGCTTCTGTTAACCACAAAGTTCAAACTAACAGAGAAGTACTGAGAAACTTTTAGAATTTCAGTCCTCAGACTGTCCGAAGGTTCAAACTAACAGAGAAGTACTGAGAAACTTTGAAAACTTCAGTCCTCAGACTGTCTGAAGGTTCAAACTAACAGAGAACTACTCAGGAACTTAGAAGATATCAGTCCTCAGACTGTCTGAAGGTTCAAACTAACAGAGAACTACTCAGGAACTTAGGAGATATCAGTCCTTGGACTGTCTGAAAGTTCAATCTAACAGAGAACTACTGTGGGACTTAGAAAATTTCAGCCCTCAGACTGTGTGAAAGCTCAGGTCCTGAGGACTCGGGAGGTGTGGAGGCTTTGGAAAGTCTTGGAACTGAGGGTTCAACCCTCCAGCACAAAGGCTGAAGCCCAACCTCCTGAGAAAAACGGTCGAGTCGAGACTCAAGTTAAAAAAAAACTCGGAAACGACAAAAAATAGATGATAAATGCGCAAAAAAAAGAAGAATTAGTATCTGAGCGAGTAGCTCAGGAGGATAAGAGGAGAGACTACAGAGCGGAGGGTCGCAGGTTCAAGACCCACCACTGGCACTTTTCTTTCTTTGTCTTTGTCAGGATTTTGATGAAAATTTAAGAAGTGTCTGGTCTTGAACCAGCGACCTGCAGCTCCATAGACAAATCCTTAACTCACTGAGCTACAGATCAGATACAAAGAAATAAATTCGTCGTCCCTTTGACATCGTAGTTGCTGACATCACCACATGGGTGGAGCCAAGGCGGAGTCTGGGTGGAGTCAGGGCGGAGAGTAGGCGGGGAGGTGGGTGGCGGCCTCCCCCCTCTACTCCCCCACCTCCCACCACCACCCACCACACCTTCCCCCGCCCCACGAGTTCTTCGAGTCTCCACGAGTTCTTCGAGTCTCCACGAGTTCTTCGAGTCTCGACAGGTTTTCCCGAGTTTCTTGAGTTTCCACGAGGTCGGAGGCAGAACAAGTTGTCATGAAGAGGTGTTGAAGTCGGCCAGGATGGACTGACTTTTTACAGCGACTAGAAGGAAGACCACTAGAAGAGCAGGTCTTAAACCACCATCCATAAAATCCATGGAGTCGCTCCAGAGAAATGAAAGAAGGTCAACTTTTATCAACCTCCATCCACATGTTCAACTTGATATCTTTACTTTGACATCACACTTTATTATCATTTATTAGGACTTCCATGGAATCCACCAGCAGATTTACTTTTTGTTGACAAACCTTATTCTTGTCGTCGTGGGACTGCAGTATTTAAAACTGTTCCTTCTATTTGACCTCATGTTTATTAGTTTTAGTGGAGAAAGTTATTTTAATTGTCCATCAGTCTCTTAAAAACCAAATAATAAATTGGATTAGTCAAGAGGTTTAAATTTCTTACTTCGTCATATTTTAAATGACAAAAAATATAAAAATAAAGTGTCTTGAGACAATTTGACCTGTAATTGGTGTTATATAAATAAAATTGAATTCAAATTGTATGAATCTTGTAATGTTGGAGTAATTCAGCCATATATGTTGGAAAACACATTTTCTTTGTCCATTAATCTGTTGATTGTTTTCTCCACTAATTCATTTCTTGTTTTGGTTTATAAAATGTTAAACCCAAATATATTCAGTTTACTGTCATAAAAACCAAAAAGATTTACATTCATGATGCAGGAATCAGGCAGTTTTTCACTTTTTATCTTAGTTTAGTCAGAAAGATAGTTGATAATGTGTGAATTGTTGCAGCTTGTGAGCCGTAGAAGGTTTTAATCTTTGGGGCTGAGTGTCAAAAAACATTTAGAAACCAACATCAACAAAACACTCAACAAAGATTTGAACATCATTAAAGGGAAATCCAACTTTTGCATGACAATGTCTAATTAAAGGACATTTATTTCCAACGTAAATGTGTGATATTCATCCTCTGGAGCTTCCTCTTCACATCGTCTTCCACCTGGACTGGTTTGGTCGGGAGCATATGCAACAAACATTTGAAAAACTGCACTTTAACATCAATGAATGACACTGAAGTTTAACCTCTACATAAATGAGACTGAGTCTGGATGTGCTGCTCTGTCATTAACTCCTAAGTTTAGGGAAAGTTAAAACAAAAGAGGACAGTTCAGATCAGACTTGAGAATGAGCTTATTCTGAACAAACATCTCAGACTTTCTGAGCTTCAGCACCTCTAGCAAGATATTTTAACAACAAGCAACTCAAGAGATCCAGAAGTTGGAGAGAGTTAGCTTTAGCTGAGCCAAAGAACATGTGGGACGCTAACCTAGCAAACATTTCAGACTTTCCCCTGTGAATTCTGAGAAATAATTTCCTATTTAATGACAAAGCTACACATCTTAACTCAGTCTCATTAAAACAGACTCTAATTCAGTGTCATCCATCCATATTAAAGTGCAGTTACCCAAAATGTTTGTTGCATGAGCTCCAACAGAACCTGTCCAGGTAGAAGGCCACTTTGACAAACAGGAAGTGGAAGATTCCAAGCAGATTTATAGAAGGGGGAACCGGACTGTACTAAGTGTGGTCCAGTATAGAGGGGTGTTTTGTGGGTTTTTAAGGCTGATAATGATTATTAGTGAGACATTTGGAGTAGATATTCATTTGCAGTAAATGAAAGTATTTAAAATCTTGGAGTTAAACTTAGAAGAACACAAACTCTAAGAGAAAACTTTGTTGATACGTTTTTGTTTTGTTTACAGATGTTAAGTTAAAGGAGTTTTATTCGTGACGTAAAACCAATCAAATCACTCCAGAAGACAGAGCGACCACAGGTAGATAAAGGTTCAGAGCCAAAATAGCGCCATTTTTAAATTTATTACCATAAATCAGTAAAAAATAAAATGCTGATAATCAGTAAATCAGTTATCCAAAGTTGTTTAAATCAATCCAACTGGACTTTAAGAAGGTTCCTTGAAGACGTTTCACCTCTCATCCAAGAGGCTTCTTCAGTTCTGGTGGTGGTTGATGTTGCCTCAGCTTATAACCTCTGTGAGGTGTGGTCAGTGTTATTCACATTCCAACGACCATTGCCAAGGCCAGTCAGCCCACAATTACTACAATTCTACAATGTATGTCTCTTTCCTTTGACTTGTTATTTATACAATATACTATACTACTATGTTTGTTTCCTCCTCCTCTGTTGTTTTCTGGATTGTACTCAGCTGCATGCCTTCGTCCACCCGGCCTCCGTTGACTCGTCCCGCCTGCCGTCTCTGGAGCTGAAGCTGGATTGGAACAGACCAAAGTACAGTCCAATCACGATGCCAGCTGCCTCTCAAAAGGCTCCTTCATCTGGCAGGTGGCAGCACTTCTTCTGAGGGGAAGCTGAGCTGGTCCAGCAGAACTTTGGAGATGTGTTCCAGTGGTTGGTGGATGTGTGGGGAGATAGAGAGGGACCTTTGAATTGTTCACAAAGGAAAACAGGGAACCCATTGGTAGTTTTAGTTTAGGGTGCTACTGCGGTGTGTTTTTGGGTTTTAAGAGGTGAACAGGAAGAGTTTTTTTTTTGTATTGATTATCTTTTACTTTGTTCCTGGTTGGAATGCCCATCAATGTCAACGTGAAGTTCACTTTTAGTTCTGTTTATTTATTTTTATTTTACTAACACCCATTTGTTTTTAACCCCCTCACATGTTGTGTTGTTGTAAACTTAATCTTTCAAATAAATTATCGTCTAACCCTCTGGAAACCAGCGTTTGGACTGTTTTTGTGTTGCTCCTCACCTGACAGCTGTGGAATAAAGGCTATACTGTGACGTTTTTAGAGCCACATGCTATACTATGATGTTTGTTGGGCGACACACTATACTATAGGCTTTTTTAATTGACATATTACTGTGACTTTTTTTTGTTTTAGTTTTTTTTTTTTTTTAGCAACATATAAGAATTCGAACAGTTTTAAAAGTTACTATACTTTTACTTGTGCAATGACATTATTATTCTATGGCATTTTTTAGATGACATATTATACTCTGATGTTTTCTTGAATTACATACTATTTTGACAATATACTGCACTATGACATTTTTTGAACCACATATCATACATGACAATTTTAGGCAACATCCTATCATTTTGCGCTTTTTGAACCACATAATAATCTATGTTTTGTTTTTTTTCTTGCCAACATGCTGTACTATGAACTACAGGCCATACTATGTTATTCTTGAGTAAAACATACTATACTTTGACGTTTTCTGAACTACATCCTATACTATGGCGTTATACACAGAGTGCTTTGGTTACATGTTGATTTATAATCTAGATTTTTTTCTGTTTTGTTTTTTGACAGGATTACCACAGACCTGACCATGAACACCGTCGACACCCACCTCAGGGAGACGCTGCCTAAGATCTCAAGGCTGATTGGTCGTGGTCTTTCTGGCACGTACTCTTCCAAGATGAGCCGGGAAGTTTAACACTGATGGAATGACACCAGGTCTAAGCCGACAAACTTCCAATTCCTCCTCAACCCATAGTCTCTGGGAAACCTACATGGAGTAAGAAAAGTAGACAGAGAAGTAATTAAGTCTGTACACAACATATTAAAAAGAAATCATGCTAATAAATTAAGTACAAAGAACCGAATTCGCCAATATACTGGAGACCAGAGCTATTTAATTTGATAAGTATAACCTTGTTTAGTAACATTTCAATTATTTGAGAGCAGTCCTAAAGAACTGCCTGTAATCCTGCTGCTGATACTGGCACTGCTACTACAACTTGTAATACTATTACAAATACTGATACTACTTCTACGACTCTAACAGCTGTTTATACTACTACTGCTGCTTGTACTTTTAGTATTACTACTACTGCTTGTACTACTATACTACAGTTACTATTAATCGTTGGTATTTGGTTGTCAAGCTGCTAGCTCACCTTAGCGTTTTGCTAGTGGCTAACTAGTTAGCTCTCATAGACTGGAAGCTCTCAACAAGATTTCATAATGAAAAAAGAGCCAAAAACTATTCTTACCTATGAAAAGTCATTCCAAGTTTCCTTGTCTCAATCGTACGACGTAGTGTGTAATTGTATGCAGCACAGTGAGCCGGCATACTTGCTGTTTCCGTTTTCACGCCGTCTACATCAACGGAATGCACTGAAACTTTGCCCCAACTAGCTTAGCCTCGCTGTAGCCGCAGCTCAAAGGGGCGTGTCCTATCTACTCATTCATATCTATGACAACAACGGTGGCTGCACATAAGGACGCCTGACGTTGATTAGCTGCGTAAATACCATTATATACAGTCTATGGTAAATACGTATGTGAATCGCATCATTGGCTGCAGCAGCCAGTCACCGGTCACTCACTGACTCACATTGAAAAATAGCACAGAATGAATTGTTACGTGTTTATTTTATTTACAATTTAGGTTGGATTTTTTTTTTTGCGCAGTGCAGATTTTCTGTGCGCGGAGACCGTGTCAGCAGTGCGCAATTGCGTACGCGCGCAGCTTAGAGGGAACAGTGCTTACAGTTGTTGGTACAAATTTAAATCTTGGCCAATGAAAAATGAAATGATCACAAATCTTGAGAATATCTACAACAGGCCGTGATTTTGTCTGTTTTACTGCACTTTAACACACTTAATTCAACAGATAAACCAACATTTACACTTCAGACAAGTGTAAAAACTTAGATTATCTGGTGACTTTCTCAAGATTACGGCATTTCATGCATGTATTTAATATTGTATTATGTATTGATAAAGTGACAATAAATTGCACAGTTAACCTAAGAAGCAGTATTTTTAGTTTTTGCTTGTCGGTATTTTTATTTCAACAATAGCTCAAAATAAAACGGAGGTTTATGGTGCATCTATTCAATATTGCAAAGAATTTTAACTTTTTAGATTTTGGTTTCTAATGTTCCTCATCCATCTTGACTGACCAGACAAACTATCCAGCTGCTTTCTTTGGAAAAGCTTGGTCAAAGTTAGCAACCAGCTGGTGAACATTTAGCTGCTATAGAGCTACATACCACTGGTGGAGACTAAAACTGAGCAAAAAGCAGAGTGAATACTGCATCTCATTCAACAGATAATCACAAACTCCACACCAAAAAGAAGAACATGAAACTATTGATAGTAGAAACGTTATTCTAAGAACTTCAGCCTCTTCTCACACACCTAACTGTCCTGCTTTACAGAGGAATGACCAGATTCCAAACATCAGCTGATCCTCATCAGGAAGCCGACCTAGTTTTCGTTGGAGCTAATCAGCCGCTCAGTAAATCTCCAAACTGGCACATTTATAAATTAAGAAAGTTATATTTAGAGATCTTAAAGAAATGAACTGATGCTTTTAAAATGACACCCAACATGTTGATTATTTGACATTTTTAAATGCAGCAGAATAATCTGAAAACACATTTTCACCTCTTAAAGGTGCTAAAATCTTGGTTAACTCTTGTGTCGTCCTGCAGGTCAAAACTGACACGGTTTAAAGTTTGAAAATGTGGAGAAAATTTTTTTTTACATTTTTGAGAAATTTTTGAACTTTTTTTGTGAATGTTCTTAAAGAAAATATTAGAAGTTTTACTGATATATATATATATGTAATCACTTTAGATATTTTTAGGATTTTTTTGGAAGATTTTTACTAATTTTTTGAAAATATTTAGGGGAATTTTTTTACTGAATTTTTGGATTATTTTCAGACAAGGAAACAATATTTTTGGTGCCTGTAAATGAGGACAACAGGAGGGTTACAGTTGTCTGAAAACAAAGCATGATCCAAATTGGCCTCAAGTTGTTCCTGGAAACAAAACATAAGCTACAATAAGCTCTTTAGCTGCTAAATCCTCCACTATGGTTGCTACTGTTGTGTTTTTACTGCTTTGGATTTATCGGAGCATTTTACTTTGAAAACATTAATCAGTGCAGCTTCGATTTTCGTTAGATTTTAAACATTTTAGGACAGTTAGTTGTTGGACCTTTAACTTGGTACATAAAGGATACTCATCCAGCAGGTTGTAACTCAGGTCCAGCACCTCCAGAGTGTCCGTCTGGGTTAGTATGGTCTCATAAGGGATCTCCGTCAGGCCCTGGTAGGCGAAGGAAAGCCACTGATAACTGGAGGCGTGGCTCGGTTGACTCAGCTGCCCTGAGGTTTGATGATCCATGACCCAAACTGTAAACTCTTGTGTTCGTCTCCACTTCAGTCAGATGATTAAGCCATGATCAGGCCCTGAATAAACGACAAAAACAACACAGAGGACAGAATGAAAGAGCCTGGAAGCGACGTTTTCACCCAAATCCCGTCAGATAATAAGGAGATCGACAAATGACACACCTTATTCTGCATTTTATAAATACTATCACAAAATCTGGCTCGTTGTTGACATTTTTCCAGATGAATACAAATCTTGACATATGTGCCTATACTCTATTGCAGATAAATGGAGTAAAACACAAAGTTTACTTACATAAGTGGATCAGTTATGTAAGTAAAAACAGTGAAAGGTCTATAAAGTGGCACTCTAAAGCCTGGCTTGGTTCCACAAAGCTCTTTACAGTGTGTTTCTTGTTCACTCATTCACACACAGCCTCAGGTTGTAGGTCAAGAAAAACCAAGTTAGTCATCTAGTGCTTTTTCCATTCTTTCTTTAACCATTAAAATAAATCTAATTCCCATTATGCATGAAGTCATACCTGGAATATTCACTTCTTAAATCGAATACATCAACATTTTGGTGTAAAAACGCTTTCTTTCCAAGAGAGAAATAAAATAAGTCTGGCTGTGATACACCCAACTCGACCTCTACACTCTTAGTTTGTAACTCGTCTTTAAAACACTAATTTCTGTACATTTAACCAATGAGGTCCAGCATGTGATTCAGTGGATCAAATTTTCTGCTCATCTTCTGACCTCACTTTTATTAAGAAGGCAAATATTTAACAAAATGTGTAACTATTCTGACAGAAACTATAAAATAAATCTAGCTATTTGGTACATTTAATAACATGGGTGCTACATAGCTCACCAGTGATTTGGCTCTTTTATAATGCCGTTTGAACCCTAAACTTTACATTTCTGCCACTATATAACACAATATAAAATCACCACATCAAAATGTAGTGACACACCCTCCATCAGTAACCTTAGGCCATCATGCATTTCAGATTGATCACTCCGTCAGATGAAGAGCCAGTGGAGTAAACAGATTATTAACCACATTACTCACCGAGGAATTAAATAACACGGATTAAATCAAGAAAATCTAATGTTCTGCTGGGAAACCTTTAATTCCTCCAACTGAACTGTACGGAAATGATAAACTTACCAGAAGAATGTTTAGTTTAGTAACAGTTTAAGTGAGAAGTAGGATAATTTAGTCCTAAACTTCTATGCAATCAGACCTATTTTTGCAAAAGTTTTCTTGCAATCAGTCGCCCCCTGGTGGCCATTAGAAGGAATGCTGGTTTAACCCTTTGATGCACAACATGGGTCAAAAATGATGCATATTCAATGGAATATGGGTATGTTTTGGCCCATGTTGTGCATCAAAGGGTCAAGGTACTTCAACATTGGCTTCACTTTTCAGATCCGGAGGTAACATCGATATTTTAGGTCCAGCCCAATAGGTCAGAGTTATTTTGGAGGTACAGAAGGGACCCTACACAACAAAAGGCCGGTGGTTTTAATGGTGTTAAGTACAAAGTTAGATGTATGGCACACTGCTACTGTTGAATGAAGTCATCTCACAAATACTAAAGGCTAGGCGCTAATGTTAGCTACTAACTAACATGGTTTTCTAGCCAATTAAGAGTTCTTGTTAAGTATAAAAGCCATTTGATATTTCCCATATCGATGTAAATTTTCAGAATGCAGCCCAAAACTTGTGACTACTAACAAATGCTTGGCATGATAGATTCTCCATCATTCATAGTTGTGGAATTGTGTAAAGACTGCAGTATAAGTAACTGTTAAGTGGTGCTGCTCTGTTTCACCACCATTAAGACCTTGAGTCATTGGTGACCTGGTAGTTTTTTTTCCATCAGTTAGAACTGAAGAAGCCTCTTGAACCAGAGGTGACAAGTCATGAAGAACCTAAAAGAGAAGTTCAGTTTCCTTCTGCTGAAGCTGCTACCATGATGTGGATGACTGACAGTCTACAGAGACAAAACACAACCACATTTGAGATGTGTCCTTCAATAACTAACAACATTAATTCACATTAACAGCTTTTCCTGTCCTGTTCCACCAGCAATTTGCATCTTAGTTTGCTTATTTTTCTTACATGTTATATGTGCAAGCTTGAATTTCCTCAAATGGGTGAATGAAGTATCAAACAAGTATCTCTAACATTGTGGTGTTCACGGCCTCAAATGTGGTACAGATGATCTGAAGACAGAATTAATTATGAATATCTGGAGCATAAATATGTGGCACTATTAAACCCAAGTAGTATCTGAAATACACTACCGTTCAAAAGTTTGGGGTCACTTAGAAATGTCCTAATTTTTGAAAGAAAAGCAGTGTTTTTTCAATGAAAATAAGATTAAATGAATGATAAATCCAGTGTAGACATTGTTAATGTGGTAAATGACTATTCTAGCTGGAAACAGCTGATTTTTAATGGAATATCTCTATAGGGGTACAGAGGAACATTTCCAGCAACCATCACTCTTGTGTTCTAATGCTACATTGTGTTAGCTAATGGTGCTGAAAGGCTAATTGATGATTAGAAAACCCTTGTGCAGTTATGTTAGCACATGAATAAAAGCAGGAGTTTTGGGTGACCCCAACCTTTTGAACGTCTAACCCTAACCCTGATCTGGTGAGTTTTCTATGTGGGAAAGTCCACATGGCGGGTTTTTCAGTGGACAATCCAAGCACTGCTATGCAAAACAAATCACATTTCATAGACAGAGTAGAGTGATGCTGACCAGATGCTAGAGTTAGCTGGAGATAAGAACCACTAAACCAATAATGGAACCATTGGAACCATTTATTGTGGATTGAATGCAGACGCGAAAACCGCATCTTCAATTTCTACCAATGAGATGCTCAAGAACATGAGTGAGTGATGCTTTGTAGTCAGTGTGTTTTGAATAAAAACGATTCTTTTCATTCAAGGCCAATTATCTGTCCAAATGCGGGTCACACCTTAAAGGAGTTCCCTCCTGACTCTTCACTGATGCTCTAAATGCACAGGGCATAAGTTTTTTTCAAATATCTACAGCAGAAATCAATCATAAACTCAGTAAATACTCAGAAAAACTAACTTTGTGAAGCATAATATCAAAGATAAGTCTGGATACATCACAAACATGCATATTAGTTCAGTTAAAACGTGACTCACCAAGACGAAGAGGAATCTGCTGTATGTTTGTGCTGCATACCAAGCTCTGAGGACTGCTTACTGCTCCTGTAAAAGGCTCTCTTTCATACCCGGCTGTAGATCACATGATGGGGATAATCACATTGCTGCTTAAGCTTTTGGTTTGCAGGACCCACTGGCCCCCATCTGAGTATCACAGACAAATCTAAGGATAAAAACAACAGTAGGGGCTTTCTGAAGAGATGCCAACAATATATCTAGTCTGACAGCTGGTATTTCACTGATAGACGCTGGAATAACTCGTCTTTTATAAGTTTGTTTTGAGGTAAAAATCTGTTGTCTGCAGCAATTCCTGCAAGATAATGGATGCAAATTCTGAAATCACACCTTTCTAAATTAGGCAAAATATTCTGCAAGAGCTTAACTTTTATATCCACTTTATTTTGAAGCGTTTTCTGTTTACATGAATGGAATTCAAGAGACAAAGCCTGATTTTAGTCTTTACAGAAGCATGTGGAAGCAATGATTGATAGAAAAAGTGAAAAGAACGTGGAATTAACCCTCGTGTTGTCCTGCGGGTCAAACTGACCCGTTTTAAAGTTTGAAAATGTGGAAAAAATAAATATTTTCATAGTGAAACTTCTGATGTCCACATTTTCAACATTTTTGGGAAATCTTTGAACATTTTTTTGTGGAAAAAAAGAAATGTTAAAAATGTTTCTTAAGAGCATTCACTAAAAAAATCAAAATCCAGTGAATTTTGCTGAATTTTGGGATTTTTTTCAGACAAGGAAACTATTTTTTTGGTGCCCGTAAATGAGGACAACAGGAGGGTTAAATTCAGTCCATGGCCCGATTAGCCATTTAAAGGAAACAAAAATTGGCTGTTGACCCTCACCGTACATTGTGCATCTTCCCTTTTGCCTCCAAATATCCAATAAGTTGAGTACAACTAGAGGTTTTCATTATATTTTTACACAGTGTGCCAGTTGGGTTGTGATCCTCTGATTAAACACAAATTAATTTAAGAATATGTACAATGTTAGCACAATATAAATTAAAATAACAAGTCAGTTATTCTGAAAAGCATTAAAAAAGCAAAAATACACTGAATACTTTTTAAAAAGGAGCTTTACATATGTAACAATATTGGTTAATTAGAATAAATGCAGGGTAAACTAGGCCACTGAGATCACGCAGCATCGTAACTCTCACAAATTCCATTACGAATCCCAGGCAGTGGTGTGTTGTTGCAGTGAAAGCCTCCCGAGGATCAGTCCTTCCTCGTCTGAAACCACACAGAGGGATTCAGGTTTTCACTGAACACACAAAGCGATGGCCTCTGCTCGTCTTGCAGTCCCTGATCTGCCACTTCGCTCGTCTCCAAACCAGGACGCACTTTCTGCTGCCCTTCGTTTTGGAGCGAGGAGGCGTCTTCCTCCAGTTGGTGAAGACGACCGGCTCGCCTCCCGTCCACTCCCACCGACCTCGACCCTCCCTGTCGTTCAGGCCTGAGGCAGCAGAAGAGAAGTCATTCCATTTGAAGTTAAATGGACCTCGACTGTGTTTGGTAAAGAAGCATTTTAGCAACATAAGGCCCTTTCAGTTAGTTTAGAAATGAGATGATGCAGCTCATTAACATGGGTTATTCCCTAAAACTCCAATCCATTATAGAATATCATGAATGAATCCATTATTTTAAAAAAATTTAAATTAAAAAAATCCCATTTATCAGAGCTGAATTGTTGGATTTTCTACAAATATTTTTCTTTTAACTTCCAAGTAAATTAATCCTGTGTGGCATGCAGTTCCATTGGGGGAAACGAACCAAATCTTACACTGAAAAAAAATGCCCCTCTCAAAACAAGAAAAAAAACTTATTTCAAGGAACTTTTACCTTGAAATAAGTGAAAAAATCTGCCAATAGAACAAGTGAAAAATGTCTTGAAAAATGTAAGATTTCTTGAAAAAAGATATATTTAGAATTTTGAGATCTTAAAATTATTTGGGAAAACTTATTTTAAGCTCCATTTTACCAGGATTGTCAAGCTTAGGTGACTTAAAATAAACCAGACATGCTAAAAAAAATAGCAGTTTTTCACTCAAAACTAGATTTTTGCTTTCATGTAACCTCCTAATTTGAGATGTATTAACCCTCCTCTTGTCCTCATTTAAGAGCACCAAAAAAAATTCAGCAAAAAAATTCCCAGAATATCTGAAAATTCGCAAAACCTTCAGGAAGAAAATTCCAATAATTCCTTAGAAGTTTCCCTTAAAAGTTTTATTTAAAAGAAATCTCCCAAATTTGGCAAGAAAATTCTTGGAAATATTTTTTAAAAATGAGTAAAAATCTTCCAAAAAAAAAATCCTAAAAATATCTGAAATGGGTCAGTTTTGGCCTGCAGGACGACACGAGGGTTAATGACATTGCTTTTGTGTAGTCATACTTTTTATTTTCTCTCAACAACATAAATTGTTTTTGTCCATTTTTCATAAAGAACTGCATTATAAAAACCAAACATGGATTGTTATATTGAACGAAAATGTATATATTTAGTACTCTGAACATAAAGCTGCCACAAGTATCTGTTATTTTACTAACTTATTGTTTCCTAGTACATATAATTTACTAGATAATAATGAAAGCTACACTTTTAAGTACCAAACAAGCTACTTAGGACTTCAATTAGCAACTGGGAACTCTAAAACTGCAAAATTACACATAATGCATTTCTAAATATTTAAAAATCATCTTTCAATGTAAACACTCACCTATCCAGAATGGTTTTCTTCCACTGAAGTCCCACAGCCAGTCCATGTCCACTTTAGAGAGAACACTGGCCAGAGCTCCTTTATATCTGAAATAATAACAATAATAAAAAAACGTCATCTTGCCTTTAAAATTATAGAACATATGGAAGAGATTATACAGTTTTCATGTGTGACAGAGAACAAATCAGAAGAATGTATATTTATGATTCCTGCCGCAGCATTTCTTTGTCCAGTATTCACAGTTTATATGAATTTCTGTGGACTGTACCTTTCCCTGCAGGCCCTGTTAGCTGCGCTCCATGTGGCCTTGTGTTCAGCACTGAGGACGTAGCAACAACCGCCATGGAAAGTCCAGCCCTGAGGACACATCTGAGCGCTCACCATCTGGGATTCAACAGGAAATGTGAAGAAATGTTGGCGTTTAATTCAAACATTATCAATGTTCTGTCGAAAGACCTCTCTTCAATCCTTAAGGAGTTCCACACAGTTCTTTCCGAGAGCCACTATTTTGACTGTTTAGCTGTTGGTCTGAATGATCTGAACTCCCTTTGCTCCTTTAAATACAACTTTTGAAGCAGGACAATCAGAGATCACCGTTATCAGCCCACAACAGCAAAAAGAGACACTTTACTAGCAAGTTAGACCAAAAGTCCAACATTTTGGGTGTTACCATTGATTCTAGTCTTTCTAGATGCATAGAAGAAACAAAAAATGCCTGCATTCTGTTACTTTCTTCCACAGATGCAAAGGGTTTTAATTACAGGCAGGTTTCTCTCTAGTTGTTAAACTGGAATACCTGATCAGTCGGTGCCCAGGGTTTCCAGGAGACGCCGTTGCAGTGAAAGAGCTGATTGGTGGTTTGGTTGAAATGCAGGAGTCCCATCAGTTCTGGCACACAGGGTTTGTGGACGGGGCTATTAGCTGAAGCCTGTAGGGCACAAAAATTCCCATCAAAATAAATATAGTGCTGCTTCAAATGGTAGTGAAGTATTTAGAAATCAAAGTATTGGGATGGTAAAAGACATGCCACAATGTCAAGACAAGAAACCAGGTGTTGTTTTTGGTACTAAAGGGATCAGAATATTGGAAAACTTCAGAGAATGGTGGAATTTGTTTAATAATAATAAGTCAAACTGATGAGCTTTTGCCCTGGTTGGAGATAAAGTTGACCAATACAGATGAAAAATGGTGGAGACAAGACATTACTGCATATGTGTGGGTGGTTCAAATTCAACTCGACGTCGTGCCACTATCTCGCAATGATATAGAAATCTTTAACAAATCTCCACATTTGTCCAAAAATGATTAGACATTTGTCCAGAACTTGCTCAAAAAAAATCCTGTTTTCCTGTTCACATTCTGTCCAAAATGAGTTAAACATGTAGGATGGCTTAGAAGGGTTCCAAAAATTACTAAAAACAATAAAAAGGTCTAAAATGACTCAAATATGACCTCATAAATAAGTGTGTTCTCAAAATGTTGTCAAAATTGGTCAAAAATGACCGAAAATATGTGCAAGAAGACTAGAAATTACTCAAATTTGTCCAGAACTTGTTTAGAAAATCCTCCTTAACTGTTCAAAATCTGTCCAAAATGAGTTAATGGTCTAGGATGGCTGAGGAGGGTTAAAAAAAAAAAAAAACTAAAAATGGGTACAAAATGACTTTAAAAGTGTCTTCAAACTACTAAAATTTTCTTTCCAAAGTAGGAATTATTCACAGTTACAGTTTTATAAAAATCCGTGGTTCAGAGCGGTGGATTTGTTGTAGGATCACAATCATGTGATCATCACCAGGCAGCTGACGTAGTGTTCACTAATATTCAAAAGTACTCAAAAACATGTCTAAAATGACTAAAGAATATCAAAAATAACTTAAAACATGTCCTAACTTACTGAAATGTGTCCCAAATGATTTGAAACTTGTCCAACATGACTGAAGATTGTCCAAAAATAACTGGAAATGTGTCCAAAATCACCCAAAAATGGTCAATATGGCTCAAATAATGTCCAAAATAACTTGAAAAATGTCCTACAAGACATAAAAATTGTAAAATGACTTGAAAATTTTCCAAAATGACTCAAGGATGTCCAAAATTTATTAAAAAAATTATTCAAAATTGACCTAAAATTATTTTAAACTTGTCCAAAATGACAAGAGATGTGTCTTAAATGATTAAAAAATGACTCAAAATAGTCCAAAATGACTCAAAATAGTCAAGTAAATAGTTACAGTGACGCCATGCTGATATCTGGCAATGATACAGAAATCTTCAACAAATACGTGGATCCAGACTATAAGCTGCATCACTGCCAAAATCTAATCACTTGGTCCTTGAGTCATTTCTGACCTTCCCTGAAAATTTCATCCAAATCCGTCTGTTTTTGAATAATGTTGCTAACAGACAGACAAACCAACGCTGATCATCACATCATTCTGCCAAGGAACGCAGGTTGTAATAAGTGTTGGGAAACATTGATTAGCATTTATTTAATGCCATTTAAAACCTAACTGGTCTCAACAATCACTACTGCAGTTTGCATGGCGTCTGGAATTAAGCACCGCTTCCCCAAAAGTCAAGAAAGGACTGAAGAAACAAAATGGACTGGTATTCTGATTATGAGGCTAAGGAGTTTAGAATGGCAAAGGTTAATTCCTCTCTGCTGGCTCAACAAGTTTTCCAAAGACCACAACATTTGTACTCACATGTCCTTCATCCAGTCCTGTTTTCTGAGCTTTTGAGGTCTTTCTTTGAGGATCCAGTTTTAGCTTTGTAATCGCTGCCGACGCCTGCTGCTGCTGCTGCGTTTGCCTGCTGACCACCTGGATGTTCGCCTTCCTGCCCTTCCTGGATGTCGAGGTGTCGTCTTCCACTTGCAATTGCATGATGCCGTGATACTGGAATGGAATGAGAATGTTGAGCCTATAACCTGAAATATCTTCTGGTTGGTGTCAGCTGCTGTTGCTACTTACGGTGTAAACTATGTCTGTTCCGTTGTGGAAAACGGATGAAGGAGCAACCTGAAACACAAAACAGAGAGCAGCTGATGAAGCTAAGCCAGTGCAAGATGGAAAACTGGTTTTAGGGCTCAAATAAAATCAAACTTACTGATTTTGGATTGCCCATCACTCTGATTTTCTTTTTCGTTACTCTTCCTCCTGGCTTGTGGATGCTGTCTCCACGGGTCCAGATGACTGATTCCGTACCAAGAGGAAGTTTCTCCAGCTGGATGGATCCATGTTGGGGGTACGTATCTGACCGAATCTCCTTCCCTCCAAGAACAGGAGCCTCCCGATCCTGGTTTAGCCGGCACTGCCCTGTGTTGGAGATTTAACAGTACGGTTGTTACCGTTCGCCATCTTTTGCGGCAAAAAACACATTATTTCTTACCTCTTCCTGAGTCCCTGATGGTGAGTTGAGCCTTGTTGATGATTCCAATCACTGTGTTTTCAGGAGAAACCAGCAGCACTTCAAACGTCTCCTCAGCCTCCTCAAGGAGATCTTGGATGATCTCAGTTTGCCAGCTCCGCTTTGACACTCCTACAAGGACACAATAATGGATCGTTTAACCCTCGATCTTGAAATGATCTTGTTTTAAGTTGTATTTTAAAAGAAAACTCAAAATAAGTTTAACCCTCGTGTCGTCCTGCAGGTCAAATTAACCTGTTTTAAAGTTCAAAAATGTGGGAAAAAATATATTTTCACAGTGAAACTTCTGATGTCCACATTTTAAACATTTCTGGGAAATCTTTGAACATTTTTTGGTGGAAAAAAGAAATCTAAAATGTTTCTTAAGAACATTCACATAAAAATTTTTGTGTGAATATTAGAAGTTTTACTGATATATATGGAATCACTTTAGATATTTTAAGGATTTTTCTGGAAGATTTTTACTCATTTTTTGAAAATATTTACAAGAATTTTCTTGCCAAATTTGGGGGATTTCAAAAAAAAAAAAAAAAAAAACTTTTAAGGGAAACTTTTAAGGAATTATTGGAATTTTCTTCCTGAATGTTTTGTAAATTTTCAGAAATTTGGGGAATTTTTTGCTGAATTTTTGTATTTTTTTTCAGACAAGGAAACAATATTTTTTGGTGCCCATAAATGAAGACAACAGGAGGGTTAAAGTATGGTGTAGCTTTCACTAAGACGTTTCCTTTTACAACAACAAATGTTTAATGCATTTCCTTGAAGAACATACAAAGCCATGACCCTAAAATTGAGAATATAATGAATTTGTGTGAATTTGCATCCATATTTTGAAGCCCTGCAGAGCATAATGACACCATTACTAAGTTCTGGCATTACCTTTGATGACCTTTATTGGTATTAAGCCAACTGATCTCAATGAAACCAGAACACAACAGTTGTTCCTGTATTTCTACAATAGTTTTATAGGTCTGAACACTGACCCAACTGACAATCTGATCCTCCCTTGAATTCTTAAAATGTCACACAATTTCTCTCTGTAATGAGCCCATACCTGGATCAAACTGAATGAGTGAAGAAGGGTTTATGAGGAAATCTTTTCCAGCGGTTGCAGTCCCCTCCTTTACCTAGAAAACAAAACACAACGCAGAAACGTGTTAAAACCAGCTGGATATAGATCAAGTATCAGGTCTATGATGATTCTGACAACATTACAGGTCAAGATTTCTACAGTTTAAGGCTTCTTTGGAGCACTGAGAAGCTCTAACATCTCTTGCAGACCTTGACGGTGATATACGACGACTCTGCCAGGTTCCCCTTCCGTATGATGTCCAATGAGATGGTTCCCTGCTGCTCACATGCAGAGGACTCCGCCTGAGAAAGCTCCACACTGGACCACCTGAATTCAAGTCTGCAAAAACCAGGTCACGCATGGTGAAGACTAAGCTGGTAGGTTAATGTGTCACGACAAAACCAGTGTGTTGCTGTTCTTCTTACATGTGAGGAGGCCCAGTGTTACCCAGAGGATCAGACACTCTGAACTCCAGGCTGTCTGAGAGAGACTCCCTGTCTGGATTGACGATGTAAACAATAGTTCTTCTGTTCAGCTCCGACTGGGAGAAGCGCTGCAGCACAAAACCACCTGGGAAGAGCAAAGAAGAAGATTATTTTTCTGTCATGCTATGCTACACTGATCGAAACATAGATAAGAAAAAAGACTCTCCAAACCTGTGGTAATGTTTTCCAGGTAGCCAAAATAGGGGGGACGAGTGATGAAGAACATGAGCTCTTCTTCTCTGCTGTCGCTGTCTTGAGCCTTCAGGTCTCGAGATGACAGGAAGATCCCGTATCGGCCATCTGCTAAAAGTTCTGCTTTCCAAAGTGGGAACAGCTTGACAACCTCAGGAGACGACTTATCCAAAGGCTTGATCTGAAAGTACACACAGCTTGATGAAGTAGGAGTGACCGAACAGATACCTTACAGAGAAAACAGGAGCTTCAGCCAGTGGGAAGTTGTGAAGAAATAACACCTTCAAGACCTCTGTGAACCAATATGAAACAAGAAAAGCTCGCAGAAGAGACATGCATCCAATTTTTGCTTGCATTTCCCTCCCAAAAAATGTATTCCAAAAAGACTAATTTGAATAAAGCCACTACCACTCATGAGCCAAAACATTCTGACCATTCCTACGTGAATAGAACAACTATCTCGTAACTAGAGCACCTTTCAAGGTTTGGGATTTATCAGATAATAAACTCAGTTCTATTCAACATGTGGGATGTTAGAGAAATGCAACAAAGATGCAACAAAGGTTTGGTTGCACTACAAAGTTCAGTTCAGTACCCAGACTTCACTTGGTCAGATAAGACTTGTAGCTTCTGGGTGCTAAGACATGCTAATTTAATGCTAATGCATTGTTTGGCACAATCTACTTAGATTCACTTCCTGTGCAGAAAACCTCTGTAAAGATATCTAAATTTTGTTGGATAAAGTTCCTCTGAGGATAAAAATACAGGAAAACAACATTTAATGATCTTATTCTGTTCTCATTGGCTCACGAGCAGACAATCCTAGGATGTAAGTGGTGCAATTAGACCATTTTCCAACTTTCAGGTTTCTAGAAGAGTTGTGACAAAACCACAAAGTCTCAGCAACTTACAGAATACAGCTTTTAATAACTACCTGAATGGTGAAGAACACAGGTTCTGTATGTAGCCGCCCGTCCAGCAGGAAACCTCGGTTGGTGCTGTCAGAAGCAGTGAAGGCGAATCGGTCGATCTGCGACGGCCCCCCGTCATGTTTGTACGCCACCTCTAACTCCTGAACGTCTGTCTGGGTGAAGTTTGAACCGGTGGTCAGTGTGGTACCAGCTAAAACCAGCTTGCCATACTGTGGAGGCTGCAGGAGGATAAAAGTCAGGGCGCTGGGTGGAGTGTCGGGGTCGGACATGGACAGGCAGTCAGGACCCAGGATCATGGAGGAACCTTGGGGGACTGAGAGGCCTTTGTTGGAGGTCAGAGACGGCAGGACGCGATCCACCATTTCCACCACAATCTCAAAGCTTCCATTCCGACTGGTTTTACCATTACTCACAACAAACCTGGTAAAGGATGAAAGAGCAGGGTGTTAGGTGATGTGGCCTGATGTGGTCAATGTAAAAACTAGATTAGAAATGACAGATTCAGTAGAGTCACTACAGGTTGAAGCACAACGGACACATACACTGCAAAAACTCAAAATCTCACCAAGTCTATTTGTCTTATTTTTAGTCAAAATGTCTCATCCCACTTGATTTAAGATAAATTCACTTAACAAGAGACATTTCAGCAGATGGAGGGACTTGTTTTAAGACAATGCATCTTAAATATCTTCTTAAGTCAAACAATCTTGAAATTATCTTGTTTTGAGTTGAATTTTACAAGAAAACTCAAAATAAGTTTAACCCGCATGTCGTCCTGTGGGTCAAAATTGACCCGTTTTAAAGTTTGAAAATGCTGGATTTTGGTTGATTTTTATGTGAATGTTCTTAAAGAAAATATTAAAAGTTTTACTGATATATATGCAATCACTTTAGATATTTTTAGGATTTTTTGGAAGATTTTTACTCATTTTTTGAAAATATTTACAAGAATTTTCTTGCCAAATTTGGGGGATTTAAAAAAAAAAAAAAAAAAAAAAAAACTTTTAAGGGGAACTTTTAAGGAATTATTGGAATTTCCTTCCTGAAGGTTTTGCAAATTTTCAGAAATTTTGATCCCTGTATACAAATTCTCTAGGTACACAAGTCACCCAAGTTGCAATTGATGGCTTCTTGGACTCACTGAAAGGTCTCTTTGGGTATGCTGGCTTGGTTGTCGTGGACGTATGCCACAAGGTTGGCCGCTATGTCCATCTGGCTGAATGTGGAGATGACCAGTCCGGGATGTTTGACGTACTCTACGTGTCCGTGAGCAGGTGGGTTGGTGATGACGTACAGAAGCTCCTCTGGTTTGTCTGTTCCATCTGTTGCCAGCAGCACATCTGTGGTGAGAACCACGCGGTCGCCTCGGCTGATGCTCACCGGCTTCACAATGATGGCAATGTTTCCTGAAAACCACAAATCAGTAAAGGTTACATTACATTTAGGACCACATCTTATTGATTGGTCAAATCATTATGCCTAATATGTTGTTGTCTTTTGGATTCCACTAAAACTGCTTAAAAGGTATATGAAGGTGCCTTGAGGTACCAAGACCTTAGCAGCAGATCCTTTAAACAGGAAGTTGGATCAGACTTGTTCTGAATTCGAAACCATACTGTTGCTATGATATTTGAGATAATGAGTGGTCATAACGCTTTGCTCAGAAACCCTAAACAGGAAAAAATGTTGGCCACATGACCTGGCAGTCATGAGGACATCACAAGCAGATAATTTCATCCAAACCTAATGAAGAATTTAAAGACTAAATTCCACTACCTTTTTCTAGATCCTTCACAGAGATCTGGAAGTGCTGTGGTGGCGATTGATTCTTTCCATCCAGCAAGTGGAACACAAAGAAGTCCTGTGTTTTAGCATCGCCGACGCCTGTGTGTACGTAGCGCAGAAGGTTCATGTCTACCATTTCTTGAGTGCAGTTGCTTCCCGCCGACAGCGTCACCCAGGTCCGACTTTCCTGAGACAGAATCAGTCACAGTTAGAGCTCGGCGTCTCCCTGTATCATCCCAGTGTGAACAGTGATTCCTAACTAAGAGAAGGGAGATGGTGCAGCACAGGGACGCCCAGATGCAAACAAAATAAATTACTGGCTTCAGCATGTCTGATCAGATTCCTCAGTTTGACACAAGAATTTGCAACAAGTCCTAAAAGCTAAACAACCATATAGATAGTGTGTCCCTACCCTCTAATACAATGGTGTCAAACTCATTTTAGTTCAGGGGCCACATTCAGCCCAATTTGATGTAAAGTGGGCAGTAAAATCACAGCATAAGAACCTATAAATAACAATCTGGATCAATAGTTATCTAGACCTGAACAATGTAGTATTTTACTTTATGATCAAAATGACAAAAGAACAATGATTTATGATCAAAACTACAAAAAAGACAAAAAAAACAACAAAAAGAAGACAAAATATGACAAAAATTAGAAACAAAACAACAAAAACACGAGACCAGCAGCAAACTTCAGACAAAAAAAAGACAAAAAATTACAAAACGAGACACAAAACGACAAAAGCAAGAAACAAAGGGACAAAAAAATAGACAACGCAAGCGAGACAAAAAGGAAACACAAAATGACAAAAACAAGAAACAAAACGACAAAACCATGAGACGGTCAGACAAAAAAAGACAATAAACAACAAAAACAAGACAAAATATTCCAAAAATGAGACAAAATGACAAATGAACAATCTAGTAGTTTACTTGATGATCAAAAAAACTCGTCATGGTCTAGAAATTATTTTAAATTTAGAATTTTATAAATGTACAATCTGCAGTTAAAGTCTTCTCTGGAATTTTTACACTTTGAGGGCCGGATTGGACCCTCTGGAGGACTGGTTTTGGCCCACAGGTCACATGTTTGACACCCCTGCTCTAATATAGTCATTAGAGGCAGACTATTGGTTTAACAGGAGATACAGAAGACATGCCAAAGACAAACTTCTAAATCCTTATTAAAAATAAACTCCTTAATGATTAGACAATGCTATAAAGGTTTGTGTTTAGGAACATCCAACCATGTAGTTGACTGTTTTTTTGGGACACTTGGGGGCAGCACAACATTTACAACACTTTACGAATAGGTTGAGTATTTATCCTTCTAGCGGACAAAGCAATGCTTGGATATATTTGGAGCCATGCTTGTGCCAACCAGATGAATATTAGTCCAATATTTTGCTCAGTTTTGGTCTCCATCAATGCCTTTGAAATATATTTGGCTCTAAGCTGCTAGTTGCTAAATACTCCACTATGGTTGTAAGGCTGTAGATGGCTAAGAATGCAGGTCTGAAACCAAAACAATAAACTAAAAGAAGGTAAAAAGCTCAGTAGAACTGATGGGAGCAGCAGATTTGGTCATAAGTCTCTGTAAACTGACTGTAAATGAGGAACAAATGTGAATTTCCGTTAAATCTAGTTGGGTACATGTGAATGATTCCATCCTCCTCACTTTACACAACTAAACTAATAAGGGACATCATATCAAAAATTGGTTTAACGACCTCATGGCACTGCACCAACCTTAAGCTGGAGGACTCCTTGGGTTGGAACGCTGTCGAATATATACATGACCTCTGAAGCGGGGTTGTCGCTGTCCACTGCAAGCAACGTAACGCTGGATATAAGTCTGGCTTCTCCTGGCTCCACCTCCAGTCCATTGTTCCTGTACACCAGAAGATTGACACGAGGTTCACTTTTCTTTCCCACAATCAGTCCAGTGATGACTAACTTTCAACAGGAGCTCTGATGAAGATGTTCTTACCTGTTGACGCGAGGCTCTTCGTCATTCACTGGCTGCACTTTAACCATCACCTGTCTGTGCAGTTTGTGTCTGCCGTCAGTCAGCTGGATGGTAAAACTGTCCTCCATATTCTCAGAGTCGTCGTGCATGTACATCACCTCCATACCTGTGGGATGATGATGATGATGATGACATGGGTTGATCTGACTTATTGACTGATTTTGGAATTAAGGATGCATATCAATATTTCTTCATTGGTGACATCAGAATTATTTTACTTCAAGAGAAACTCAAATTTGTCACAGAATCTTAATATTCTTGTGATTTGAAGGAAAGTTCTTCATTTTAAGTCAGTTTAATTGCTTTAAAGCTTTAAAACAGAATGGTTAGACTGTCAGGCGTCTCTAACACCCACTTAAATCCAGGCATTATCATTGTTTTTTGGATGTTAAACACCAAAAGTGTCTATTAGACAGTGTAACTACACACATATTTGCATATAATTAAGTACAGCAAGTTAAATCTTAAAGTAGCACATGCAGTCTAAAGGTACATTTAGTTTATACCTAGAACCTAGAGGAAATTAGCCTAGCTTAGCATTAGTGGAAGAAGTGGAAACAGCTAGCCTGGTTCTCTTCAAATGTTACAAAATATGTCTACCAGCACCTCTAAAAGTCACAAGCAGAAAAATAAAAATCACAGGTCGTATGAGTGCTTTTAGGGTAGCTGATTTGGTACTACCTCCTAAAGTTCGGTGCTATCATACCCATGCAGGAACCTGCGAAAACCTTTCACTTGCTGACCAAATGTACAATTGGCAAATCATTAAAAACACATTTTGCTGTTTAGATTAGCTTCTTCTTTTTGATAAATGAGATTGAAGGTGCTGATTAGTGAGATTTGGAGATGCTGGAAGAGTCACAGTGAGAACAGGGTTATCGTCTGTCAGAACAAGTTCTTATGTCATGCTGTCTATGTTGGAAACGCAGTGTATTTATTATCATCCTGAGTAAACCATCTTTCAATAATTACAGAGAGGGGATGCAATCTTTCTTAAACAGAGGGGTAGGGGTATACATTTCTAGACTTTCTGTTCAGCTAGATGCTAATAGGATTGTGTTATCCAAATAAAAAGGGGCCACAAATAGTTACAAATGGAAAAAAGAGTGCTAGGAGGAACTGTGCAACACCTGACTCCTGGTTCGTCTCTGGACAGTCACCCACAGTCATTGGTTTTAAATAATAAGAGACAAAGGGTGATAAAAACACTCCCTATTGAACTTTAGAAAGGTGTACTTTATGCTAAGCTAGCCTTATTTCCTCTTGTCTCTACTTAACACACTTGATACAGACTTGAGACCAATCTTGTCATCTACCGAAACTCTTGCTTGTGTCTCAAAGACCTACTGTGTCCCCTGATGCCAGCAAGACTAAGTATACTCGATTAATAAATAATGATTTAAAGTGATTTCTTATCAACATCAGTCATTAGTGAAAGAGGCTTTAACACTGACATGTAAAAAGTACCATTTATAAGGTCGGTCATGGTAAAGTCGACCACAGGGGCTGGAGGATTGGCTTCTCGTCTCTTGTTGATTGGTTTTCCACCACTGTGGTCGATGATGCTGCCATGCTGAGGAGGTTTGACGACGCTGAAAACGAGGACGTTCCTGGGGACGTCCAGATCCATCGCATGCAACACCGTTGAGTCCAGCTGCTTCATTTCTCCTTCTTGTACCTCATCACACAAGGAAGTCAGTCAATTGGTGAGTAACAACTGACGGGAATGTCTCGTCTGGTTTTCAGGAGAACTTACTGTGATGTTGCGAGCCACAAACTCTGGGATCTCGTCATTTGTCGGGTTGATAATGATGTAAAATGGGACGTTGGCAGAGCTTCGTTTGCCGTCTGACACACAGAGCATGAACTGATCAGCTGTTGGCTCCATCCTCTGGTGTCTGGACTGTACATAGTTAATGTGACCCTCCATGATGTCTTTGTATGAAAAAGAAGCTGGGGGAAAAGGACCAAACAAACCATCAAATCATCAATATTTTGCTTCACCTGTCTTACAATAATACACAGTATATCACAACGCTCACCTATGCTTATGCCGGTGTTGCTTTTCTCGAAACCCGGACTAGGAAGGACATTTTCAATATATCCAAAATGCGGCGGAGAAATCAAACTGACCACCAGCTCATCCACGACTGTGTCCATGTCAGAGGCTTTTAAATGAGATGCAGTAATTGGGGCGGTTCCACCTTCATCCACCATAAAGATGTCTCCTACAAAGACGAGACGACAAATGATGGTAGAACATTAAACTTAAGAATTCTTAAACATATAACAGGGTATATTTGGTATTTTATCACTGTTTCTGTTGGTTATGATCTAAATAAACTCATGTAAATCATTATTTCTTAGTAATCAAAGTTCAATGGTGGTTGAGTTAGAAATGGCTGACCTGTTGATAGAGTAGGTGGTTGGCTGTCGACAGGAAACACTGTGATCTGTAGGTCGTAAACAGGAAGACTGTCTCGTAGCTGAGCCGTGCCTCTGGTCCTGATGGGATTCTCTCCTTTGCAGCATAAAGCCGAGGTCTCCGACTCTCCATCAGAAATGACGAAGGTGATGGTGTCATGGCGAGGAGCGAGTCCAATCTCCAGTCCTTAAACCACAGTCATAAACAGCTCTTTTAGAGACAACCTAAAAGAGCTTATGTTATAGTTCTGCTCCACAGGGTATTCACTGCATATGCACACTTGAAGGAGTTTCATTAACTCCTATGGCTCTAATTGGAAAGAGTCATGTCCATTTTGTTAAATTAAAAGTACCAAAATATATTTGTCCTATGTTTGTAAATTCAGATTGTTCTTACTGATGACAGCACGATTTCGGACATTTTACACACTCAAGAATCAATTGACTATTATTGAAAAAAAAAATGGTGTTTAGTTCTCCTAAACACTATTCAAGCAAATACGAGACCAACAGATATTAACTACAACATAGAGTACAATGTAACTTAAGACTATTCGAGTCCTAAAACTGGTTAATGTGCTAATGTACGAGCATCATGGTCATCCAGTGTGCTCTGTTGACCACAATTTCCAGCCTGATTTATTAATCTTTTCCACAGATCTGAATATAGATGATTCTTTAGTTACTCTGCCTATTGAAGCCAGTTGAGCATCATTTGTGACTGAAGCTCCTGCGATCTGTGCTCTAACGATAAACCATTTTTCTAAGTCAGAAAGATCTTTTCCTCTCACCATATAGATTAAAGAAAATTTTAATGATTAGATGTTAATTGCTTACGTTTACCATGTAGGGCACATGTGTGGAACATTTACATCCATCGTGTTTATCCACTCATTTATTTATCTTTCTATTTGTCACTCGTCTGCATATTGAATTGGAAAATTTATGTATTTTAACAAAGTAGTTTCACATCTTTAGAAAAAAGCAACATTTATTTAGTTGATCTCCTAGAAGAGAAACACCAGTCTCATTAGTGGGTGGTCAGGACATAGCAAGGAGCCGGGATGTGGTTAGCTTAGCTTAGCATAAAGGCTGCATGCACGGAGATACAGATAGTCTGGTTCTAGTAGAAGCGAAAAACCTACAAACACCTCAAAATGTCATTAACTGACACCTTGTATGTTAGTGTCTAACCCATACACCAATAAAATGTTCTAATATTTCATGACAAGCTGTGATATTGGAGTGTACAGCTTCCTGGAATCACTGTGAGGTTGCCAGGTTTGGCACCACAGTGTGATTACGGCATGCTAGGAAATACCTCACCAAAGAAAATGTTAACACTCTTATGAAGCTGTCATACCTTTACCATTACCCCTGATATTTGGTGCTTCAGAGACAGTTTAGTGTCTATAGACCATATACAGCCCCTTAGTAAAGTATTTAGCCTCTCAAAGAACTGAAAAAACTGGAACCTTGTTGACCCCAGTTAGGGTTGCTGAGCATCTAAACCACCAAATTAACTTAGACTGCAGCTAGACACTATCGTTCAAAAGTTTGGAGTCACTTAGAAATGTCCTTATTTTTCAAAGAAAAGCAGTTTTTTTCAATGAAAATAACATTAAATGAATGATAAATCCAGTGTAGACATTGTTAATGTGGTAAATGACTATTCTAGCTGGAAATTTTTAATGGAATATCTCCATAGAGGTACAGAGGAACATTTCCAGCAACCATCACTCCTGTGTTCTAATGCTACATTGAGTTAGCTAATGGTGTTGAAAGGCTCATTGATGATTAGAAAACTCTTGTGCATTTATGACAGCACATACTTCTGTGAATTTAATTTAGTGCAGTATTTCTCTTAATTTCACTACTTTAACTCAATATTTCTGTGAATTTACTTACTTTAAGTCAATATTTCCATGCTCAAGTGTGAGTTTTCATGGAAACATTCAATTTTCTGGGTGACTCCAAACTTTTGAAGGATAGTTTAGATCTTGGTCCGCCCTCGGGTGTCTACCTGTGTGTTTGTAGGTGATGATCTCTGCGGTGACGTCTGCCTGGATGAAGCGATCGACCACGACGCCACTTCGCAGCACCACGCCATGATAGGGCTGCCGGGCTATTAGGAAGGCCAGGATGTTGTTGTCGCTGTCTGCATCGGTGGCGTAAATGTACTCTGCTGTGATGACTATTTCCTGTCCCTCTGCACAACTGAGAACTGGATTCAAACCAGTAGCCACCACTGGGACCTCATCATTAATGGGGTTTACCTGGAAATGACAAGTATGTTACTATGAAGATAGTAATATTTAACTTTTGGGTGTTTTTTTCTTCGTAAATGACAGTAATTACCTTCACTTGCAGGATAAAACTGACAGCATTGATGCCGTCTGTTGCAGTAAACTCAATGTTGTCGTCCGTAGTTTCTGAGCTGTCGTGATTATATCTGTTTGAAAAAATAAACCAAAGAGTTATTCATCTTAAAAACATTTGTACAGTGAAATTATTCAGTCAACAACCTGACTCACACTAATCCTTTTAGCTTCATACAGATGGCACTCAGCTCTACTTCTCTGTCAGACATGTTAATCTCAGATGGATGTACCAAACATTCCTCAAATTAAATGAAGATAAAACAAATGTTCTTTGTTTTGTGACCAAGAATGTTCCAAGCAACCTCTAGCAGTCAGTGGGACTTTTAGCCCGTAACATAAAGGATGTTCATTTTTTTTCTGGAATTCTATTTAAAATATGAAACTTTTTTTCATTTAACATAATTTCTATGATCATATTCAGTGTTTTTCTCTCCTGTTATGTTTCATTTTTCTTTTTTGGCAATCCTTTTTAGTGATTCTTGTGGATGTTACGGTCCTGTCTGTGCAATACAGTGACTGCACTCCTGCCAGTTTTAGCTCCTCTATAAGACAACTGGTGTTTCTTTCTTATGTCTTTAAGATATGGCAACTTTAAAATTCTGAAAAAAATTTTCATGATACTGTATATCAAAGTATGTTGTTCCTCTCACTTCCCCAGTATTAGTAACAGCAACCTAACAAATGTTTTTCATTTATATTGAAAATGGAACATAAACAACTGAACTTGTTCTAGAATACAAACATGCATCTGAAGTTTGTGCCAGCAATTAGTTTTAACCAGCTGTAAATGCTGAATGTGCTAAATGCAATTTATGTGCATTGAAGATGTTTTGAGATGTTTAACAAGAATAAAAGAGTATTTGTGGAACCACAAATTTGTGTCTGTGTCCTTTTTTTGGTATGAGATGCAGTGATTTCAGTGATGATACTGAAGTAATCCAAAACTAGTTTTTGTACTGAATGAATAAGTAAGTACAAAAATTACCAGTAATGTGTAGTTAGTGATCGACTACATTTCAAAGTAGTTTGACCAAAATCTGTGCTTTCGCAACATCTTCTGGAGCTTAAAGCTTCCAGTATTTATTAACTGGCAGAAATGACAGTTTTCATGACAACTGACTAACATTATCCACTAAATAGAGTTTAATAGATGTTCAGAATTGTCTGGTCAAATAACTATTTTCAAGGGTCAACAAAGACCTCTGAGAAGAAAGCCCCTATAAAAATTATTGACATATTTGCATGGTTAGTTTCCTCTGATTTTGACCCTAGAAAGGAGTGATAAAGAAAGTCTGACCGAACTTTAAGGCTTTTCAGGTCTTGCAGAGTGAAGGTCTGGCCTGGTTTTAGTGGAAGGCCTCCTAGCTGCAGAGTTCCATGATGTGGCTCCTTCTGAAGCTCCACCTTCAGGACTTCTTCCACAGAGTCCACATCCGACAGCAGCAGGTGTTCGGGGCCGAGCCAGCACTCTCCTCCCTCATCTACAGTCAGAGGGTTGGTGATAACCTGAAACAGAATGTGTGCACACCTATCCTATGTATCTGCATATTCATATGCATTGAATTTGTGAGCTGTTTTAGGGCAGTCAGAACTTTTCTATTCCAACCACAACAACTTCCCCCGAAGAACCTCTTTTTTTGGTTGTTTCATTGGAGAAAGAAGTACTCACTGCAAGGTAGGTATTTTTAATCAACCCTAAATATCTGCTGTGCGGGTCTTGAACTTTATTGATTCTCAGAGATCTTGGAGAAGACAAATGCTAATTGTTAGGAAACCATTTTTCCAGCCTCAAGAAGCATTTTTCTCTCAGAAATCGCCATCTAAGGTAACACAACAAACCTCTATTGTTCTATTTCCTACATGCTAATGGAGCTGCAGGTACTTACATCTAGTAACTACTACTTGTTGGAGTTAACATTAAATTCAAAATGGTTAGATTGTAAACCGCAGTGGCAACAGCAAGTACCGATTACTGGAGCGTATTTGCATTTTTTCTGCGTTCGTCTCACCCTATGCTTGAACCGACTTCTTGCAGTGGAAATCCCCCTAATAAGATAAAAATGAGACAATTTTCTTTTCCACCTGCGGAGGCTGGTTGTCCACTGGCATCACGGTGACGTTAAAGCAGATTCCGGTGACTGTTTTCCCCAGGTGGTTGGTTACAGACAGGACAAACTGGATATATTGGGGGTACGGACCGATATCCATGATCGGAGGCATGTAGGCTACTTTCATGAAGTTCACTGCATGCTGGAAATAACAAAACAGAAAACAATGAATGAGTTCTGAGTTAGCAGACAACAAATGAACTTATAATTCAATCCTAACTAAGACATGAAAAGACTTACTTGTGTGAAGAGCCTCAGCATTGGTGCGTTGGAGTCTTTGGTGAATTTAGGAATGCTGTCAACCAGGAACAACCTCCCTGCATCTGGACTGCTGCTGTTCAACACAATATTACATAGTTTAGATAGAATTTTCACCCCGAGCATATCTTCTGAAGATGAACATGAACAAACCTGTGAGGACCAGTGGAGAAAGGAGGAGTCGTAACGGTATATGTCAGCTCACTGTCTGGTGATTCCTGGTCTACAAAGTGAAGCTGCTGCCGTGTTATATGGATCACTTCTGTTTCCTTGATCACGAGGCACCGACTGGAACCAGGAACCTCTTTAGGTGGTTGGTCTGGAACAGGTTCTATGTGAACAACCACCACCTGAAGACACCATTAGAGATCACTGAATCAGATATCGAGTAGAAACCCTCATGGAACTTCTGAAATCTGTATGTTTTCAGAGCAGTTTTACGTTTTTGTATGTCATAGTGGGCGGGATTCATGGACATGGAACTTTACATACCCACTGAATGAGTTTGCATGAAATTTTCATACAAAGACGAACATACCCCAAGAATTAACTGAAAGGACTTTTGTGATTTTCTGAATTACTTCTATTACTTCAATATCAGGAAAAGTGACACTGACAGAGCAGCAGTTCATGCAAGCAATGCCAGCATCAGTTCTGAGGATTCTCCCTGATCTTTGGGTAGATATTGTAGGTGGGAGGAGGTCAGATTCAGATTCCAGACCAATATGGAGACAACTAGTCTGCTTTGTCATGTCAGAAGAGACAATATCTAATCTCCTCCAGCGTCTGCTTGTCTAAAGGCCATTATGAACTTAGAAAGGGGAAAGAGTCATTTTTCCTTCACATTACTAAATACCAGTATAAATGATGTGTTACTGGTACCTACTTGAGGTTCTGACAGGTTTGGAGGTTCATGGAAATCAGACAGAACCACCTCAAAAGAATCATCGAACATTTCGTTCCCAAGGTGTCGATAGTAAACCCTAGACTGAGACAGGTCCTTCTGCAGAAAGTGGCTGACAGGATATCCTGAAACCAAGCATGACATGATACGGTTATAATGAAATCAAATATGCTTGGATGACAAAATAACAAAAACAATGTCCTCTTTCCTGACCTGTGAGCCCCAGTCCTGGGATTTTCATGACTTCTCCAGCCTGTGGAGGGCGTGTGATGTTGTAGAGGATGTAGTCATCGCTGGAGTCCATGTCTGAAGCCTGCAGGGTGGAGCCTCTGAGCAGAGCCGTCTGGCCTTCAGCCACCTCCAGCAGCATGTTGGTGATGAGGAAAGGAGGGCTGTCGTCTTTAGGGAGGATCTTGATGGGGAACTTGTGTCGGGTTTGATGAGGGCCGTCCGTGATGCGGAAGATGATGAAGTCCTTTGTGGAGTCGCTGTCGTCATGGTGATAGCGAACCACACCGGCTTTGATGTCATTGACGGTGAACATGAAGCCTTTTCCACCTGGAGTCAAAAAAAATGAAATAATAAAGATATAAAAGAGAAAAATATGGCTTAATGGTGTGTAATGTGAAATAGTATAGTCACCACTGGGGCTTGCCAGTCTCCAAACATGGGGGGTGATATGAAAAGACAAATCTTGGGGTTTGTGGAACAATCAAGATAATACATAAATAAATAAGCAGTTAAATTGACACATGCTACATCCCTTCATGATTTTTCCTGACTTTTATCTGATTTTTTCTGTCCTTACAACAAGACAGTTTGGAGACTCATTTGAGACTTATGGTCAAAATCATGGTTATGGCTGAAGCGTCATAGTATGTTTGAAATCTGATCTTTAAAAATCTGAAAAAGGACTACGTAGATATCTTGACTTTAGAGGAATTAAAGGTGTCTTAAACCAGAATCACACTTGGTCAAAGTTAAACATCTGAAAGTGAAATTAAATGTCATCTAAATTCAGTTGGAAATATCTGAAATGTAGATTGCAGGGTGAATAGTAATTATCGGTAATGTGAAACCCTACTCACGTGAAAGGTAAAAGTGATTTGTCATTGGAAATATGATGATATGGATATTTGAAATGATAATTGTGAATAGGAACAATGGTAATGTGGATATCTAGAATGATCTTTTAAAGTAGGAAAATTTAAATTACTGATACGGGCAATAATTATAGAATCTAAATATTAAAAAGGTTTGCCACGTATCAGTACCTCTGACAGTGAGTCGTCCATGCTGCAGGCCATCCACGGTGATGAGGCGAACTGCGTTCAGGTTGTCGTTATCCACAATCTGGAGCTGGTCCCACGTTATTGGACGAGACTGACCCTCTAACAGGCTGAGACCTACAACAAAGAGCATTATTAGAAAAACTACACTTAGATATGTATAATTCAGACAGGAAGTCGTGGCAGATTGTGGAGGACAGAAACAAACAAACAAGGAATCAGAAGCTGTCTTGGTTGAACATCCAGCTTATATACAGTACAACTGCTTGTTTGTTTCTTTTTTAGTTTGACCACTTGGGGGCAGACAATTTACTGGTTAGTTGTAAGGTTGACTGCTGTTTGGTGCTAGAGAAGTTAATGTAAAGTGAGATTTACCCATGTTCCAGGACACTCTGGGGGCATTCGTGTCTGCATTCCTGACAGACATGTGGACATTTATTGATGGGCTCTTCTCAAAGAAAAAGTCATAAACTTCAAATTCCACCTGTATGAAAAAAGAAGTTCTCAGATACCGATGACAAAACATAACTTATTGTCTTATATACTGCATAAAGAAGTACAATAAAGGGACGTGGTACCTCATAATTCCTACGTTGGGTATGTGAGGAGTTTGGAGGTTGGTAACCAATGAGCATGTCATTGAGATCAAGCCAGGTAAAAGAGGAGATGGGACGAGTGTGATCGGACAGATGGGTGATGAAGCCGTCCGCAGGGGGTTTGGTGATGTTAAAAACCAAAAGCTGTTTGGGAGTTTCCTCATCTTCGGCGTCCAGCGTAGCAGTGGAGAGCGGAGTGAGGATGAACTGGTCTACTTCCAGGATAAACATGGACATGAAGGACGGTTTGGGAGGCTGGTTGGGCATCGCGCCAACTATCCGAACTGGAATCCAGGCTTGTTCAGACTACAGCACAGTATAGACAAAGAGTTGGTATACCTCAGATTGGCACATATCCACATGGGAAACACTTCAGCTGACTAGTTACCTGATAAATGCTGCCACTCCTGGTGTCTTTGAGGTCCAGTCTAATTGCGATGTAGTCCTCGTCTGGAGACGGAGGGTCTATATGCTGATACCTTAGGCCCATCACTAGGAAGTCATTGCAGGGAATTTTGGTGAACTTTACCAGCTTCAGACCCTTCAGGCAATCTTCAGATTTACACATGGCTCTGGCTTTATTATCTGAATAATGACACAACCATACACATCATTTTGACATTTTTTAAAAATAAAATAAGACTTTCTGCCTCTTTACAAATTATTAGTCTGTCAATCTGTATGTGTGGATTTTCTTTCTATACTATCATCTCCACTGCCAGCATCCAGTGAAATCATGCAGATGCGGATGAGGTGTGTCAAGCACAGTGGGCGGACAAAACACAGGATATTTGGGGAATTTAGAACTTCCCACTCTGTTTGGGCACCGCTGATGGAATTAATGTACAAATCAAAGCAGCTCCAGATTATTACCACGACTTTAATTACGCCTCTTTTAATAAATAACTATAAAGGTGTGGATGATGGTCCAAATTTTGGGCTGCATCATCAGGGGTATGTGCAAACCCTGACTTTGGTGGCTGACAAAATTTATGCCTCATCCCAACTGGGTGAGGCAGCTGGACGTCTTCCCTGAGCCTGGTTCTGTCTTTTTTACCTAGCTGCTGGCGGAGATGAATAAAGCTCTCCGGCTCGTCCCCTCTCTTGGTGGCTTTCTCTGGCTCTCCAGTGACCAGTTGGCCGTGGGCCGGCAGGTGGGCGTTATAGGTGCTGAGGTGAACGCTACACTCAAGACTCGACTTCCTCTCATAGTGGAAGGACACCACGTTGCCGTCAACAGCATTGGAGAGGCCGTAGAGTTCTGGGACCTCTAAGGACTTGGGCCCCAGTTGAATGATGCTGCACTCAGGTTCCATAATGTCCACATGGAGAGAAAACACCTCCATGAACGTCTCCATCTCTGTGAACCTGGTCAAAAATAGCACAGAACAGAAAAGACTCAAATGTTGAGGTCACACACTGGATTTTATCCAAATATCGGACACATTTAAAGAAAAGGAAGTCTGACATATCAGGTGCTGTACCTGTATAAACGAAGCTTGACAGTGTCCTCCTTTAAAAACGGACAGCCGTTGTGGACGTACTTTACCTCGTCAGCAAGATAATGGCAGTCAAATACCTAAAGAGGCAAATGAACAAACTGTATTATCGAGATTAATGAGTGAGTCAGACATAAGAATAGTTAATACCACTAAAAACAGCAGCCTGACAGTCCACTAAAACATAGCATAACAGAAGCACAAACTGGCCCACAAATATAGGTAAAAAGCAACATCAACCTAATTAGCTAACCTTAGCTAACCTTAGCCATAGCAGACCCAACCAGAGTCTAGCTGCAAATACTTCTAGCTAAACTAACTAAGAAAGCAACGCATATTCCTTTGACTTTATATTTGTAAAATTAACAGTATTTAATGCTTGGTGCATTAGCTCTGATATTTTGCCTGTATAGCTCACAACTGTAGAAACATAACTTAAAACAGAGCTTAAAGACATCCTGAGTAAATGCAATGAGAATTCTGCCATGAGCTTCTATTCTAAATTTTGTATGCAATATAAAATCAGGTTGATGAATGAAAGTCTACATATGCTATTGTTTCCTCTCTCTTTTACCCTCACCCCGACCAGTCGAGGCAGATGTCTGCCCTCCCTGAGCCTGGTTCTGCCAAATGTTTCTTCCTGTTAAAGGGACGGGTTTTTTCTTATCATTTTTGCTGAAGAGCTCAAAGGGATTTATTCAGATTTGTTGGGTTTCTTTTTATTATTTAAAACTGTAAGGTCTTCTCCTCATTGAGTGAAATGTCCTGAGATGTGTCATGTTGTGAACTGGTTTTATGTAAATAAAACTGAATTGAATTAGGAACTTATGAATATGATGCCAGGATCTAAAGGCAGGCTGAAATAATATTCCCAATCAATTTTCAAACAGAATAATGTAGTTTTGTACTCATTATAGATAAAACTAAGACAGCTGTATTCTTACAAATAATTAATGACAATTAATTGGGAGGAAATCCTCTTTGATTCTGTGCATAGCAAGCTGGCAGTACATTAAAGAATGCGACATTTTTCCCACATTCGAGCAAACAATTGACTACCAGTCACAAAAATAAGTAAGTGAACCATTTGAAATTGTGTACATTCATGAGATCTTGTTCAGCATTCAAAGTTTTCTCCTCAGCTTTCAAATGTGACCCTTTCTCAGCAGAAAAAGACGTTTGGGACATGCAGCAGTTGACTGTATCTGTCAGCGCTAAGTCATTAGTGAGGAGACGGCCTGTCTGCCTAGAAAACAAAGGGAGAACATAGAGATGTTCCTCCAACTCTTCTTCCCCAAAATACCTTTTCTTTTCTTGGCATGATGACTTTTACAGGATGAAGACAGACTCACATCTACTGTAGTTTCAACCTAAACTCAGGGAACTACACTTAAAATCAGACACCAGAGTTAACATTTAATTCACTAACTGATGGATTGTGTATTTTTCCACCTCCAATATGGTGACTCAGAGAAAGCTGTTAAGGCCGGATAGGGGTCCTGATTGTCATTAAATCCAAAATAAAGTCAATGCTGACCTCTGACTTCTTCATAAGTTAACAAAAGTTCCATTATTACCTTTAACGTAAATGACATAACCTAAATCTAGCAACACATAGGACCAAAAGCATCATAGCACAACACATTAGCACAGTATAAATGGATTTTGTCCACTTTACCTGAGCATCACTGATACATTGAATACTCTATGTTTTGATGAAGAAAATAGCACACCTTTAGCTACTTTCTAGTGTCACTCCTTCATTCCATTTCTCACGGTTATCCACAGTTCTTTTATCTTTTGTTATTTGCAACTGTTTGCCAGACCCCTTGATTCAACGACCTTTTGTTCTTTGTTGTATTACCCTCTGTTACTGATCAGCAACCATACACAAATTAACCACTATTCACCTTTCTTTCTTGTTTCGTGGCGCATTGGTTGGCGACATACTGGCGAGGTGCAGTTCAACACATGACCAGTGGAGGCAGGAAGTCTCCACAACAATGGTGGAAAGTTGAAAACGATGTCATGCTACCATGCTTTTTGTTTACAGTGTACAAAAAATAGAGGTTCCCAAGGAAGATATTAGCTGCCAAACTAGACACTTTGTTGAGGTTTATCTTTTAATTAAAGCTGCACAAGTTTCTTCTTTGGCTACTTTAAGACATGCTAACAAGCTATAACCACAGCACTTACATATTATTACTTTAGTTGCTGATATTTAACATCGCTAACATGGAGCATTAGCATTGAGTTGTGTTCATGTGCACCGGTACAGTTTAATTACATTATTCACAACACTTTTAGATTTATTTGGGGTTTCTTGAACAAATATAAACCTTTGTAGCTACTGAATGCTCTGCTATGTTTACCTGCTAGCCGTTAGCATTACGGTCTTCAATATGAAGACTGATGAGAGCCGTGAGACTGAAGCAAAACAGTGAAGTTTTGGGCCTTAAAGCCAAAAAGACGAGCTAAAAGAAACCGTATGGAGCTCAGACGGACTGCAAGGTCAGATAGTAAGTATTAGTGGGCTACAAATTAATACATAATTTGATTAATTCTTAAAAATAAAGAATACTGATTGGTGCAGCTTTAAATAAAAGCTTCTTCTGTACTGTAACCTTGTGAGTAGCATTAATTAATGACAATCAAACATGTGATTGTGGTTGTAATTGTTTTTCATTACAATATATATCCTTGAATATTTCTCTGGGTATGTTAAGGAATGTAAAGGCACAGAGTTGGAAAGCTGCTTAAAAACTGAAAAATGCCTGCATGAATTGCATGAAAAGACAACTGTAGCAACACAAAAGCACATCTTAGAGAAACAGTCGCTCAGTCACAACAGTAGTTTTTGCTTGTCCTCCTTTACTGGATATCTTTCAAATAATAAACTCACTGTGTTGGTATATTTTTGACAGATTTATGTGCCAGAATTTCATTTTCTATCCTACACAGCTGTCTACGAGCTGCAGGAAAATAACACAATCCACCAGAATGTTGAAAAAGCACTTGTCATCATTACCTCAACACTAATGATATATTCTGTGGTTTCCTACATGTTAGCTGTCACACAGCTGTGGAAGCGTAATGCCTTCAAACTATACAACTTTGTTTTACTGCTCATGGTAAATTGTCTGAAACATTCATGTTTTTTTTTTTTTATTGTGAGGGGGATTTTTCCATTACCTGAGGCAGGAGCTTTCCCACCCGTTGAGTTATGGGCTCATTCAACACCACCTCCACTTTGCATGCGTCCTTCTGTTGGGGGATATGGAACTGCAGGTCGCCCTCCTGGAGGAAGGCTTGCTGACCCTGTTTCACCTTTAAACCCTTGTTGACCTTCACCAGGGAGCCGTGCGAGGAGCAGGTCATTCCCAGCAGGAGCACTGGAAGCAGCTTCCAGGCCGAGCTTTGACCAGACGAACCCATCGCTGTCGGTCGCAAGCCGATGTCCTGTCGGGTCTCTGAGGGTTTGGATCCACAGGAAAGCTTTCAGAAACACACTTCAGTAAACCAAAGGACGCCTTTCCTCTTCAGGTGAAGCTACACTCTCCTTTGGCATCATGATTCAGCTGCAGATGGGTGAAGGTTCACATGATCGGACAGGAGCTGTGAAGGAAATGAAAAAAAATGAAGTTACAGAGTGTCAGTGTCACTACTCTCCATCCATGATCTCCTTTAGTTAGTATGAAACACAAAAAAGCACACAAACAAAATGGAAAAACCAAAAATATCTCAAACTCATTTATCAGAGCTGAATTTTATTGAAAAATAGCATTAAAGCTGGATTTTTTCACACATTATAAAGTTGTTGTAGGCAGCTGGTTAGGAAAAAGTTCAGTCACAGTAGCTGTATTTTGAATGAAGATAGCGGTGCACCCTGAATGTAAGAAAACAGGTCTTTTATGAACCATCATCTCATTAAAGTTCAGTCCAACAAGCTAAGACCACAGTAACATCATCTTACTACTGTATTTGATATGACTATAATGTCACAGATTGCAAACATGGAGCAAAATTAGCATTAATTTGGAGTTGTGTTGTCCACCACCTATAACTTTGTCCGTCTGGTGTTTTGTGCTTGTGTTTTCTGGGATAATTGTATCTTTTTCACTGAAAACTGCTGCCTGTTGCTGATGGAAAAGGGGTCCCTTAGTAAAACAATAAAAGATCTTTGTCAAGTTGATGGCAAAGTTGGAGGACAGACACGAACATCAGATGAATGGAAAACGATGAATCAATATAAGATTTTTTTTTTGATCCGTTGCTGAGGAATTTCACATGTTAAGGCAGCTGCTACAGATAAAGCATCGCAGGAAACAAGACAAGATGCTACACAAGCAGAATGAGGGTAGAAATAAATATATAATAAAGACTATGTACACCTTTCACATGTACAGATATGACATGATGCATACAATACCCAGCTGTAGGTCATTTATACACATAAGCAAGCAGCAGTGCTACATTTCTGTATATTAATACATTAAACTAACAGAAATTCCATATTGTCATGTCATTTCATCTATATCTTGTCTTTTTTGAGAAAGCTTAGAATTTTCTTGTGCTTTATGGGGTGATGAATCCCTTTCACATTAAAAGTGCAGAAGTTAATGGTATTCATACGTGACATGTCTCATTTTTTCTTCTGTCCCATAAACTCATAGTTCTATCAGCTGTTTGCCCTTCCAGCTTATCTGTCCCTCTCATGTCCAATTCAGATGGATGTTTTTTGGTGGTGATGGGGTGCAAATAACAAAACTGAAATACCCTTAACAGAGACAACAGAAAACTTAAACTTACACATACCTGCTTTAACACAAACTCTCCTATGGGGCTCATGTGAAACTACTTACTTCTAACACCTCTTCCTCCTTCTTTAACTCCAACACTAAGATCAGTAGGATGAACCAGAGCTTCCCAGACCACCCAGAAAGATATCTTCAGAGATAGTATGCTTCAACTGTACCCCCCCCCCCCCAAAAAAAAGAAAATGTGCATCTTATGTGCAATAGGAAACAGTAACTCTTTTCAAAGGGGGTGTGTGTCCCCAGAACTTAGAGTATAGCCTCTAGTAATCAGGCCAATATCTTCAGCATTTCCTCGATGTTAATGTCTTCAACTTGAATTACAGATATACATAACGTAGCTGCACTCATGTCCATAAATGTCCTTTGTGCAATACCTGAACTGAGCACACAAGCAGAGCTGCATGTGTCCATTATATGTCGTGTTAGTGCATCTCCTGAACATACCTCTGCGCCTCTGCCGCCGTTCTGAAGAGCTGGACTTTGTTATCATGTGTGGCGCGCAGCACCGCAGGAAAAAGCATCCTGTAGGGAATCCCCAGTACCCGGAGTGCCCTCTTTGCCTTCCACCGTGGGTGAAAAGTCCTCAAAAAAGTGTATGCGATTCCCGGAGGCGGAGATCTCACCCATGTTCCATGCAGTCTGCATGATCAGCTGCTTATCCATGTAGTTCTGGAGACGGATGTAAACGATCCTCGGTCTCTCTGATCCCGTCCGGAGTAGCGCCGGGCTGCGGTGGCATCTATCCATCTTTATCCGGTCGTTTTTCACTTTAAGACTCAGAATCCTTGGTATCCACGTCTCGAAGAATTCTTTAGCCTCGTCGCCCTCTGTACACTCTGGCAGGTTGATGATCTTTATGTTGTTCCGTCTGGACCTGTTCTCTTGGTCCTCTAGCCTCTGCATGGTCTCCCTCAGGCGGGCCTCGGTGTGTTCAAGTTTAGCTAGCAGTTGAGACGCTGTTTTCCGTGTCAGAAGTTCTTTGTTCTGCGTCCTCCACTATTTTCTCCAAAACGTTGACGTTCTCACACACAGAGCTTACCGATTTGGCTATCTGGTCCAGTTTAGCGTCCAGAATGGAGCTGAGTTTAGCGAACACACCTTCACTGATCTTCGCCACCAGGCTATCAGTTTCCTCATCTTCCGCCATTTTATCAGGGCCGGAGGCTTCTGGCTGTGGCTGAGTTTTTCGTGTTTTCGGTCGTCAAAGGCGTTTGTTATCTGGTGTTTTCGCCCAGAGTTCATGCAGTGGCATTACTCTCCTGGTTGCGCTATTTTTATAGCACTAAAGTATCCCTGAAATGTTCAAAGTCATACTGGGCCCGGGAGCTCTGTTCAGACGCTCCGACTCTTTCCGCATCACGTGACCCTCCCCGCATCACGTGACGCTCCCACCGGGATTTTTTTTTCTGAATTTTTGGATTTTTTTCAGACAAGGAAACTATATTTTTTGGTGCCCGTAAATGAGGACAACAGGAGGGTTAATGTTCTTCTGTACACGGTCCTTGTCAAATAAACTGATAAAAATATAAAAGTTTTCTACATACTTTTCCCACAGTTGGAGGTTTAAATTGCACTCCTTGAATTACGCCACCTTCTCTTCTAGTAGGTGGAGAATTAGTGCCACCAGCTGTTCATCTTAATGCTCACACAACAGCAGCGGATTAGCAATTCCAAATTGACTATTTTCTTGAAATTTTGTGTTGCAATTTGGATGGATAATGCTGTGAGCATTAGTGTACAGAATTAATTAAGACTGTCCTGAATGGCTTTAACTTTTCATATTTTACAGGCAGAATGCTTTATTTGTTCTTCAAAAATTACAGTCCCACTTCATAATTTCCCCTAATTGCAACAAGGGATCAATTAACCCTCCTGTTGTCCTCATTTACAGGCACCAAAAAATATTGTTTCCTTGTCTGACAAAAATCCAAAGATTCAGCAAATTTCTGAAAATTTGCAAAACCTTCAGGAAGAAAATTCCAACAATTCCTTAAAAGTTTCCCTTAAAAGTTTCATTTTAAAAAAATCCCCCAAATTTGCCAAGAAAATTCTTGTAAATATTTTTCAAAATATGAGTAAAAATCTTCCAAAAAAATTCAAAAAATATCTAAAGTGATTCCATATATATCAGTAAAACTTCAAATATTTTCTTAAGAACATTCACATAAAAATCAACCAAAATCCAGTGAAATTCGCTGGATTTTGGTTGATTTTTTTTGTGAATGTTCTTAGGAAACATTTTTAACATTTCTTGCTTTCCACCAAAAAATGTTCAAAGATTTCCAAAAAATGTTGAAAACGTGGACAGCAGAAGTTTCACCATGAAAATATATTTATCTTCCACATTTTCAAACTTTAAAAAAGGTCAATTTTGACCTGCAGGACGACACAAGGGTTAACTTAAACATACAGAAGGGTTAGGATTACGGGTAAGGTACAATTAGTAATGTTAAACGTAATAACAGTTTTGATCTTGCATATGTTCACCTATAAAAAACACCTCCATCATCACTTCTATTACAACTTCACCGTTTCAGAACAAGCAGCCATCACCACAAGAAACAATGTTAATGACACAACTCGACCAGGTCTGCATGCAGAAGCATGAATAAGCAGCAGTAAACACTCCCTCCTGCACAGAAATAGACCAACACTGGTGCTTTACTGCGACCGGAACCTCACGTTGTTGTTTTTGTAATTATAAGAGAACAGCAATAATCTGAGTTATTAGCCAGGCATGTTCCACTATTTGTGGACTTGCAGGAAATATGTTCATTATGAGCAAACACAGGCCTTACCCTGAGGTTAAACACTCACTCTTGTAATGACACGATGTTTGTCAGTGACCTCTGACTTCTAAACAGAGTCGCCCCCAACATGGGCCTTTCTGACTGCTCGTACTGTAATTATAAAAGCAGCAGGGGACAAACTTCTCATAAGATTACCTAATACAACCAGAGGGCGCTTTAAATTATTATAATGTACATATGTTTCCCCCTTTCTCTGCACTGATTCTTCTTATCTCAGCTGACATCCCACTGAGGATATGTGTCGGAGCTGTTTTGTGCCTGAAAACAGGCTTCAGATGTCATCCTGCCACATTCCTTCAACACTTGCCTGGGACACGTACCCTGGACCTCACAGAAAGCACCTTATAATCAGCCTCTGCATTGGGGAACATGTTAAAGCCTGTCCTCATGAACAATGCTTGTGTTTAAGGGAGCTGAGAACAGATCATGTTCAAGGAGATGTGAGCCAAAAACGGTCACAACCCAACAGACCCCATCCTTTGTGTCTTAGGAAAACTATCATTGTACTGTCATGATTAAAATGTTCTTGTAAGGTTACAAATCTTATTGAATTACCAGCAAAATCTATGTTAATTAACACAGTTTTGCAAAAAGATGACATTTTTAAAGTTCAGTATCTGAGCGAACCTGATTTGTGCTGCCAGGATTGTTGGTTTTGTTAAATTTAAAGCTGCATCAATTGATTTTTTTTAGCATAACAAACTGTAATCACTTCACAAAGTTGTTACTGGCTAACATGTTAGCACGGTTTACACATATAGCACACACAGCACAAAATTAGCATTGGTTTGGAGTTATCTTTGTAAGAATGGAATCCAATATTCACTCCCTTTTTGGCCATGTTTTGATGTCCGCTAACTCCTGAGACAAACATCTAGCTAGCTAGCTGCTAAACTAGCCACTTTGTTGGGGTTCATCTTTTAATTTAAGCTGCACAAGTTGATTCTTCGGCCACTTAAAGACATGTTAACAAGCTATGACGACAGCACTTAGATATTATTACTTTAGTTTCTGATCTTTATAATTGCTAACATGGAGCATTAGCATTAGCATGGAGTTTACATGGACAATTTAAGTACGTCATCTACGATATTTTTAGCTGTAGTTAGGGTTTCTTGAACAAACATATATCTTTTTAGCTACTGAATGCTCTGCTATGTTTACCTGCTAGCTGTTAGCATTGTTGTCTTCAATATGAAGACTGATGAGAGCCGTGAGACTGAACCATTGTGGTTGTTTTTAAGTGCACTGGCTTCTCTTAAAAGTGTCCTCTGCCGTTTCTGTTTGCATTTGTTTCTAACTAAAAAAAAGCCCAAAACAACACTTTGTATCCTCGAGGTCATAACAAACCTCCAAAATAAATTTCCTTCCTCATACTTCCATGTTTACTTTCTAGCTGGGGGATCCGTTTAATATTGTCATTGAGTGGAAATGAGGCCACTGACTTTGTAGTTTTGAAAAATAAACCAAAAAAAATGACAACCATTGCAGCAACAACATTAATATGATTGAACAAAAATTCCAAAACAGTGATAATACAGTGTAAAAGTACATAGGACTGAGTTTTATTGCATATTTTAGGTTTTTCCCATATGTTAACAGCAGATCTACACCACAAGGCCAAAAGTAAATTGGTATCTTGTCCACTTAGTTTGTTTTATGTTTGTTTTTCCTGGTTCTGACCCAACTGTTTCAATAAAAGAGGATCATAATGCAGCATACAGTGATACTTTAGACTCTAATGTTCTTCTTTCTTCAAACTGTTGCTACAAATCCAACTCCAGTAAGAAGCCATTGTTCCCAGTTTGGTGTCTAAGAAGAACTCGACTGGAGTCTCATCCAACACCTTTGGGATGAACTGGAACAATGAGCCAGAGCTTATCACCCAACATTAGCACTGTATGTTAAATGCTGAGAAAACAAAGTCCAACTGCAAGCCAGAACAGAGAGTAGATTACATTTTAACAGATAACACTCAATCCAGCACGGTGTCCCATTAAATGGCTGAGTATTGTTGATATTTACTCTCAGGAACAAGACAAAGGCCTCAGTGATGTTGAAAATCTGGCTGATGTGAGGCCCAGTGGGAGGCAGCAGCTGGGAGTGCTGGGAAAGGTCCTAATGTTAAGCTGCCCGGAGCACTCAGAGGGTCGCAGCCTCGTTTGTAGTTGATCCTTTTTCCTGTTTGGGCAGAGCCTCGCGTTACAGTCGCTACACAATACATCAACAACAAGTGACTTATTTCCTGTCATGTCGGGAACTAAGTGAAGACAAACACGGACCACCGACCTCACCTTGAATTAACCTCACATGTCAGGAGTGAGTTGTTTTCACCGCCGACATGTCAATCAGGAGCATCTGCACCGTGTTGAAGCCAGCAGCGCTAAGCTAATGACAGTCTGCATTTACATTCCCATGCTACACTCATGGCAGCGCAACATGCACTCCCTCCCACTCCATCTGCATGATTTACACCCTTATTATTCTTTACTCTGGTCAACACTGGCATCTAGACAGCGACCCTTCTGAGCCAAATGAATTCATTTCAGTGGATTAGCTCCAGTCAGTGGATCCATCAGCACAAATCCTCTCAGTCAAGTGCATCTTTGGTGGTCTTTGACGTGGGAATTTACAGTGCAAATATCTACTGATCCTAATGGTAAGATAGACTGGGGAGTCCAAAACCGATCGTACAGCACGTTAGCAAGCTAAACATCTGCAAGCTAGATAAATTAGCCAAAGCAACATGGCTAGCTAGCAACATACCTCGAATATATCACCACTGTATGCATGTTAGATGAAAGTAACTCACTGTTGTGATCATTTCTATCCGACTTATCATACAGCTATTGGCAGACATAATCAGAACAAGCATCTCCTCTATTTTCTTGGTTACCAGGGTGATGAGTCCCGCTCAATCGGGCCTCACCGACCTCTAAAATGTTGAGTTTCTGTGTTGTTTTTCTCTGTTCACTATCTGCTATCCCCAACCTCATCCCAACTGGTTGAGGCAGATGGCCGCCTTCCCTGAACCTGGTTTTGCCAACGTTGTTCCTTCCCACCATTGCTGAAGGAAACTTTGGATTGTTGGGTTTAAAATTCATACAGTCTTCTCCTTACTGTGTTAAACGCTATGAGATGACATATCTTGTGAATTGCCGCTATATAAATAAAATGTAATTGAATCGAACATGCTTGGTCGTCTTTAAATGAACAAGAGTGACAACACCAACGGCCGTAAAGAAACAGCGGAAGATGCTGGATCTTCCTGGACACTCATCCAAAATGTGTGGTAGCAAAACCCTCTTTTGTATACTGAATTGAAGGGTGTGCTTTAATTACTGCTAATGAATTTAACTTCCCATTTGGAGCAGAATAAATGCTGTTTTTCCTCTCAAAAGTTACTTGCCTGTTTTCCATTGCAGGAACTTTGGGGCAGGTGTGAGGTCACACCAACGTTTATCGAAAATGCAGAACAATCTAACTTTTTGGTCTTTCTGTTTCCACTGGAGGATCCAAGAGCTTTGTAGTAGTTACTGGCTGTAACTCCAATTCTATGTAGGAATTAGAGAATGGAAGGTTGTATGTTTGCCTGGATAGCGAATTGATGATGGTGATGGTAGCGAGAAGACTTTGAGAAGTCAGAAAAATGGCCTCTCAGAGTTTAACCAGTCATTGTTGAGAGAGTTAGAAGCAGAGTGGTCGAACCCACAACCCAAATACAGTGTTACAGTGGTTCTTCCAATGTTAGACGATTGAAAACACAAAAGTTTGAACCTAATTTTTGTCAAAATCTAAGAAAGTGGGTTAGACCACTCTGCTTCCAAACCCCTTTGTCTTCTCTAAATTTGAACCAATCAGTGTCGCGACCAACTTATCAATGGCCAATCAGAAGTCCCTAACCTTAAATAGATGCTTTTTCTCCCCCAATAAGACCTTGAAAGAGGTTCTTTAGGGGCGTTCTTGCGGTCAAATCACCCTAAAATGACCAAAAGTTCCAGCAGTGGAAAGCTAACAAACTGGAGAACCCCTTTAATGGTCTATTTCAAAGGGAAATTGATTTAGACGAGGTGATTATTTGTGATCTTTTTCATCTTTTTAAACATCTGTGTCTTTCAGGATTAATTACATGCTTAGTCAGCTTTGGCGAATATTACCAATTTGACAAATGTTGGGTGGTAAAAACAGAACATGTGCTTTCTGTCTGTTTATAGGCCTCCTCACAAAGATAACACACCACAAACATGACATGTTCTTCAGAGGTCACAAAGGTCAAATAGCATCTCATAATTCTGCACTCGCTATATTCCTAACCCTTCCTTCCTTGTGTGTTCCTAAAATCACAAACCAACCAGCGCCGGACCGCCGAAAACATGCAGCTGCTGCGAGGGAATGCGATGTGTCATGTAACGAGCTCCACAGCTGGGAATGCCTGTTACATCCACGCACAGCATCTTCTAATCTTAATAATGACAGGGTCCTGAGCAGCCAGCAATTTTCAAAGAGGGGACGAGCCATCGAGGAGGAAAAGGAGAAATTCTGCAGAAAACACAACATTTGGCTGATGTCCAGGAGCGTAAAAAGCAACATAAAATCATTTAAAAAGCTCAAAAACTATGAGAAAGAGGAGCAAATTGTGCAAGTTACGCTGCTGCAGAAGAGAAAGTTGGGTATTTTCACAATAAATTACTGATGATGTTTGGTGGGTTTTAACACCTGGAAACTAGATTACAGTCAACATATATGTGACATGAGCTACATTATTTGTTATTAGTTCATTAGGACACTGATCCTTTAGATATCTTTAGATGCAGATGTGTTTAGCGATGCAGTGAAAGAGTATTCCCACAAAACGAGGAGCCCAAGCAAACATTTCACCATGTTCCAGAACAATAAAAGGAAAGCTAAGCACATGCATTTAGACATGCTCTTACCTGAACATCTTCCCTTTCTTCTCCCTTACCTGTCCGCCGTCCTCTTGCTTTCAGCTGCGACTACCTCATTGACAGAATCTGGCTCACTTCTCGGTAACAAACTCCACCCCTTAGAGATGAGACAAAAGGAGGGGAGGACAGAGGCAGGAAGATCTGACCGAGGACGCCTTCCTCCTCTTGTCGCTGCTGTGGGATCGGTAATCGGAGCGGAAAAACCTAAAGACAAACAGCAGAGTGTGAGATCAAAGTCTTGTCCAAAGTGCCTGGTGGTTTGTTATTACTGAGCAGAAGTGGGTACAGATAAAAGGCTTGGTGCGCTAATGTAAGGAAGCACCTGAAAGTGGTAAAATCATGTATTTTATAATAGATTACACGCCTTGGACAGCAGAAAAGACTTTTTATACTGGCTTCTAAAAAGAAAAGATAAAAAGTCACATGAATAAATTAAGTCAGACATTTAAAGTGAAACAACAAATAGTAAAAACAGTTGAAGAAACTGTGAAAAATGACATTTATGTTATCGTTAATTTTCTAAATTTTTGGAATTTGCTGAATTTTATTTTGGTGGGGACATCTGGTACGGCATTAAATAGTTTAAAGCGTATTTATTTAAACTGTGTAAAAGTACAACGAGGTCACAAGCTTGGTGGTATTTTTTTGATATTCTTGTCGTATTTATACTATAACATTCAGTATTATTTCTATGCTTTTATAATAACAATAACATACCATATGATTATTATAGAAGCATAAAAACAATACTATATATTATAGTATATAGTGGTTTTTATTTATTATTTGGAGGGTAGATGTGAATTTAATTCCCTAAAAAGTTCAATTTATAATGGAAAATATCTTAGCACCACTTTTGTATAAACAGCCATAATATACAGTATTATTTTTATGCTTTCATAAAAGTAACATAAAAAAATTATTGACAATATTGCAACTTTTTCCCATTAATGACAGCATAATGTTATTTTAGAGTATTTTTTATACCCAAATTACACTTTTATTCTAGTCTAGTTGTTTCTTGTTGACTTTGTCTTGAAATACTATTCATTATTTAAATATTAGAATTTTGCTTCAAGATAAACCATATTCTCATATTTTTATTTACTGTTTTGTTATGTTAATCCTAAAATCATAAGTTGAGGAACCTTTTCAGTCAAATAATGCTGTGAAAAATTAATTGAATATATTGCAATAATGTGATAATTTAGTAAAACGAAACATTTATCTTGGAATTTAAACATGTTCATTTTGGTTTTAAAAACTTTACTTCTGACAATATTGTAACTTTTTTCCATGAATGACAGCATTATGTTATTTTAGAGTTTTTTTTATACCAGAATTACAATTTTATTCGAGTCTAGTCATTTGAAATCATGAAGAAAATGTAGCTAAAGGGTAAAGAAGAGTCCTTTTCTAATTAATTTCTATACAATCCGACTTTTTCTCATAAACTAAGGAGTCGCCCCCTGCTGGTTGTTAGAAAGAATGCAGGTTTAAGTTATTTCTGCATGGGTTTCACTTCTTTCATATATCATATGTTGTTATTTAATCCACTGTTAATATGAAAACAGGATATTTCACTAAATTTATCAGCTTCATAGTAGTTCTGATTTTAAAGCAGGACACAAGAAACTATATTAAAAAGGAATCCATTAAAGAATCTGAATCTTTTTGACTTGTAATGCCACTTTTTCCCAAAAAAAACAAAAACAAAAGGTAATTTATTAGTTCATGACACATTGTACTGATACTACAGCCTTTATAGCTTCAGTCTTTTCTGTTTTATTCCAGTTACGGTGCAGTTTTTCCACTCAGTGCATCTGTTCAGAGCAGCCCCGTGGCTCGTTCCACTCCAGGCTCAAGTGTTTGTCAAAGGGAAGTAACATTCCTCAGCTCCAGAACCGGACCGCTTCACTAAGTCCTGACAGCCCCTGTGGTTCCTGCATGTCTATTAGTGCTCACACTGTTACACCAGTCGGTCAGGTGGACGCTTGAATGGCCAGAAGTGCAGATCTTTGACTGAATTGGACGCAGAAGGCGAGTAATTTCCCCTCAGAATGGTCCGAGTGGAGCATCTGGGAGTTGTTGACGTGACTCTGGCCTTCCTCTTGGTGAGCTCTGCCACGGGCCTGCTGCTGATGGATCAGCGCAGAGATGCAGACGACGACCAGGAGCTCAACAAAGCTATTCTGGAAATGCTGCATATCAATAAGGTGTCGGCGAGCCACCAGACCAAAGCCCATCCGTACATGAGGAGGATTTACCAGCATCTGGACTCGCTGGAGGCTCAAGACTTTGGGAGATCAGATGGAACGCTGGTGCAGAGTTTTCGGAGCTTTGGTGGTGAGGATCTGAGACATTTCTCTCACAATAACTGCAACTTCCTATTTGACTGCAGTAAAAGAATAGTAGAACAACTAGCTAGTTAGCCTTAGCAGTGTTGCAGTGCCCTCTAGTCGTCTTAGAAAAAACACAAATTCATGATGTTTCCTCCAAACCTAACCAAGCTGTCATGATGCTAAGCTTTCATGAGCTTCAATTTAACCCCCACATACTGCTACAATAAAAACACCTGGTTCTTTCAAGCTGATCTCAGTGAAAAAAGCTCAGAAAAATCCACAAAAGTGGGTTTATCTGAGCTTTTTTCACTAAGATCAGCTTGAGGTTGACAAGACTGAAACAAAGCCAAAAAGTTGTGAACCATGAAAGGAAAACTAGAAGCTAAAAGAGGCTAAAAATGTACCATAGAGCAGAGATGGTGGACCTTCCATCCCCATACCACCCACTGGTTTGTGTACGACTGTTTTGAACACTCATATTTGGCATTTGGCTGTTGCTGCTTTGGTCTGTTGTCCATAACAAGGTAGCCCAGCCCGAAAGCTTACGCTGCTTTATTGTCTATTTCCCTCCAAGTAGCCCCAGAATTTATAAAATAAGCATCATGATGTGTTCAGAAACTCTTGAAACTCACAATCAAGACCATAAAATCATGAGGAAACTGCTTTATGTGGTAATAAATCAAGGGAGAAGTAGAGTCGTTTTCTAATAGACTTCTAGTAAACAAAGGAGTCGCCCCCTGCTGGCTGATAGAAAGAATTCAGGTTTAAATTATTTCTGCATCTTTTATCTGCAGAAGAATCTTTCTCTAAAAATACCATGTGGTGTTTGGTTATAGGCGGCCATGTTGATTTTACGCCAGTAAACAGTAAAAATGTCAACTATGATACCTGTCAACTATGTTACAAAATGTCCTGTAATTACATATTGACCCCCTGTATCTGCTTTGTTCAATTATTTCTTAGCAAACATTTAAAACTTCTCATCGCGTCTTCAAAAATTTTTGTCAAAATTAAAAATTCATGCACTTAAGCAACACTGACATTGAACATTAATGTGATTTTTAGAACAGATCATAATGGATTATGTGCAGCTGATTTAAATTTATCAACCAGAAATGAATGGAAACTACTTGATGTCTGACAAAGTAGCAAAAATGCATTCAAACATCTCAAATTCCAAACACTGAGATGATCCTTGAGAATGTGTTGTCTTCATACCTGATGCTGTTCTTCATTCCAGGTCCTCCTGACGCCCCTCAGGGATGGATCTGGTTCAACATCAGCAGCCTGAACCCCACCATGCTGGGGGCCGAGCTGGTCCTGTTCAGGAAGACCCTCCACCCCCGTCCCCTCAGCATCACCGTCGCCCTGCACAGCATCGCCGCCTCGCAGGGAAACCTCAACGAAAGTCCTGCCCTGGAGGAGAGGCCGCTGACCCTGGACCAGCGGCCGTCCTCCGGCTACGACGTGTTCGACGTGTCGGCCGTTCTGGCCTCGAAGCCCCTGGAGGTTCTGGGGTTCCAGCTGCGCTACACGGATGAGAACGGCAGCCTGGTTCTCCATGAGGCGCTGACGCAGAGTCTGTACTGTCTGGACAGAGGCTCCCTGAGTGAACCCTTACTGGTGCTGTACCAGTCCCATCCTCTGCAGATCTGACTGCACTGGAATGACAGAAAACCAGTTAAACCTTTTCACTAACCTCCAATACTGCAGATACTGTTTAACTATATTTTATCTAAACATAGATGATGTGATAAAGATACCACAGTGAGGCTGGAACGGTTTAACTTTGGCTCAAAATAAACTTCTTAAAGTTACATTTGAGTTGTGCTCTGTCTTTTACTGCAAAGTTACACTAATTCTGAAGTCATTAAATATGCAAATAGGACTCCAGGACGCTCTAATTTATGTATTTAGGTTTTGCTTTTGGACTGATAACTTACACTAGATATTTGAAACAACAACAAATAACAACAACAGCAATAATAATAATAATACCACTGACAACAACGATAATGATAATATTAAGTGTAGTGACTTTACCTGTAGTCACTGCAGGTGGCAGTTAGGCTGGCTTCAAATTAAAACAGTGTCTCTGCTCGTTTGTATTTGATTCTCCATTTATTTATGGCAGTTGCAGGAAAGTTATCGTTCAGTTCACACGTTACATTACAAATAAAAACCTCCTGACAAGGTGTTTTACACACGGTCCAAAACTGTTTGGCTTCTTTCCCAAACTGCACATCTGCCTTCATTCACCCATTAGCCGGTAGATATGACGACTGAAGCCATGCTCACTCAGCAATGTTCCCTTTAATTTTTCATGAGTCTGAAACTTCATCCACACCTAACCGCATAAGTGCGTTTTTCAGCACATTCATAAGCATGCCGGACCTTTAGGTGGCAGTAGTTCCCCAAATCCTAGCAAGGTGGTGGAGAATAACCGTCCTTAACGTCGTCCTTCGCCTGTGTTGTTGAATGTGGAGCAGTATCTGGGCTTGTAAAAACAAGCAAGTAAAAAGCGCCTGTACAAGAAACAGCATCCAAAACCTTGTGAGAGCATCCATACTGTTACCGAATGTAAACACAGGTCGCATATGTGACGTAAGAACATATTTTGTCGCAGGCGGTGACGTTTCGAAACGCAAAACCCCGGTTACTGATGTCCACATGCAGACGCATAAAACGGAGAATTCGCAAATCTTCACTTTGGTCGGAGTTTTTAAAAAGAATCGTTTTTGATGACGTAAATCTGCGTTTTCGTGTGGATGATAGGCCGAATCGTAGAAAAATATCTTCGTTTTGTGAGATACCCGGCTACGTGTGGACAAGGGCTGAGCAAACACACAAACTCCCTGAGCGTTCCTTGGACCACTGTGAGTAACATCAGACGTATTAACTGTGGTCACACCAGCATCACATCCATTCAAGTTACATGGTTCATTAAAAGAATCACATTACAGCATTTACATTTCTGTTAAAACACTTTGTCAACAGGAGCCAGTTGAAGGCTGCAGTGATTTTAGTGACACTACAATGTATAAGAGTGAAGTTATTGAATATTTGTCTCTCTTTACTGTTGCAGAGGTTTTGCAAATTGCAGACGGACCCTGTTCACTCCATAGACACCAATGTTATTCCTGTAGCTTGAAAGACAGCTACTTTTGATAAAACTGGGCTTGTAGCACATTGTCTGCCTTGCAACAATGGGAAAGAGGCACCGTTTATGTTTTGACAACCTATATCTAATGAGTTATTGATGCTGGAAGTCCCAATCTGTGAATATCTTTCCAACTTTACTGAACTTGGGGCCACTACCACCTAAGGAGTGATATATTTAATTTTGAAAAAAGCATTTAGCCATACTTAAAGCTTTAAGTGCTTTACTAACACGGAACTAAAAATTTTGTATTGTTTTATTATCACAGGTTCTGTCTGAAAAGAGGTGGCATCATTTTAAACAGTGAAATCAAACTAATAAAATGTAATGACCAACCAGTGAGCAATACTGGATTCTGCAAAAACATAAACAACTTTTTTAAAAATCTAAATCTTATCTTAACACAGTTAATGTATTAACTTATTTATGTGTGTATGCATGTATTTATTGATTTATTTAGTACTGTTAACATATCAGAGTTCTGAGTGAGTTTTTCTTAAGATAGGCAAAGGCCATTTATTGATTACATACAGGCTGTTAAATGTTTATTGAAAACTAAAAAGCATTTTAAAAACAACAACTTAGGCATTTATTGAGTCACTAAAATACTGTAGAGTACAGACCACATCAGCATGATTCTAAGCATCCTCTGGTAAATGAACAACCAGATACTGATGTCTCTCACCATATGGACTTCAGGAGATGATTAGATGATGATAAACTGTGACCTACTGGTTGGGTTCTCTCTGTTCTCATGTTTCTTACATGTTTGTCCCCTGACAGCCGGGTCCTAATGTTTTTTGAGTAACACACCATACTATGACGTTTTTACAATGATGGTTCTACTATGGAACCAGTTTGACATGTTCAGGTGTTCTTTGTGTGAAAACTCAGAGATTTCAGGGATCAGAAGGTGGTTTTCAACTTTCTTTGTTAACTTTCTGCTTCAACTTTAAACTACATTTCCTTCACTAAGCCAGTCCTCTGGACTTCCAGGAAGCTGTGTTCCTATTGGCTGTCCAGGTGGCTGCTTGGTGTTATCAGGAACACCTGAGCAGCTCAGTGTCTTCCTGCTTTATTTAGCTGCAGACAAACATTTCCTCTGTTTCTCTTCACCAGTGAACTGGGTTTGGTTCCATTGCTTTAGTTTGTTCTTTAGGCATTAGCTTGCAGCTTCCAGCAGTAAAATCATCTTTAATGTGTTTCTTGGTGTGTTTTAGGGCTTTGTACTGGATAGTTGTCTTGGTAAATGTGGTTCTTTAGCCACAGTTAACACATGGTGCTAATGTGTGCAGTGATTAGTGGATTTGGTGCAGCTGAGTTGTGTCTTTATCTTGGCTGTAGTGAGTCTTCAGAGGTTTTTGGTCAGACACATTCTGTATTCTTGTTTGAGAACCAACGTTGGTTGTCCAGAAGGTAAGAGTTCCTGTCCTGATTCTCTGTTCTCAGAGGTTCTCTGGTAGGCTGCAGGAGACTTTAGCATTTGGGTTGTACTAGTTTGATTTTTGTAAGGTTTCATTTGGACGACTATCTTGAGGCCCCTCCATGTGGTTTAGTGAGGTTTTCTGGAACAGTTCTACATAGCAACCTGCAGCAGAAGAGACTTTGAGAGTTTTTAGGAAGTTCTGGAGACCAGACTGTAGAGCAGCAGAAACATTTGTCAGCAGTTTGAGCAGGAGAAGGTGAGCTTCAGAGTAGAAATGAGACAGAAACCTTCTTGACCCGTGTGGTGAGGTCCTGTACCAAGAGTTTGAGCAGGTTGTGAAGAGTCTGTAGTTCTTTGGTCTGAAAGCACAAGAAGAGTCGACTCATTAAAGGAGAAAACAGGAGATATTGTTGGTTCTTCTGTCGCTCTGCAGTTTCCAGTTTCCTTAGACTGAATATCAAGTTTATATATTAAATGATTTACCATGTGAGCCCAAGAAGAATTCAATAAACTCCCTCCATCCCCTGAACACAACATATTTTATTACCATGTTAAATCTTTTTTTCTTTTAAATATGTTTTTGAGTTTTAATCCTAGTCTTGGCATAGTTTTTTCTCTTTGCTTGTTTAGTTTTTTCATCTGTGTGAAAGGTGTTAAACAAATAAAGTTGAATTGATAAACTGAATAATTGACTAACTCATGATTGTGACAACAGAAGTATTTTCACTGTGATTTAAGGGTTTATTTCATTTTTAAGGTTGGGGTTAAAATCTTGACAGAAAAAGAAGATTAAAGAAATAAACTACATAACAAAAAGCAATTAAATCAAAGGGAAAAAAAATAATACAATAAAACTTTTGGAAAGTTTTATTGTTAAAAAGATTTAAGAAATTTAAGATGTAATTTTCTAATTAAACATTTAATTTTTAAATTAAATGTTTTGTCTTTTTAAAGGTTTAATAATCTAATTAAATATTTTGCATTTTTTAAAATGTTTAATATTCTTCTACTTTAATTGTATTTTTTAAATGTTTAATTATGGAAAATATTTTATCTGTAATTTTTAATATTTGTATTTTAAAAATTTTGTTTAATTTCATACTTACATGTATTGTATCTTGTTGAATTATCTAATTCAATATTTTGTCTGTTTAGTATCATTTAATTGTATTTAATGTTTAACTCTATTAAACAGACAAAACATTTTTGAAAATGCAAAACATTTAATTAGATTATTAAACCTTTAAAAAGACAAAACATTTAATTACAAAATTAAATGTTTAATTCGAAAATTACATCTTAAAGACAATAAAACTTCAAATAGGAGTTAAACAGAACATACAATGAAGCATTTAAAAACAAAATTAAACATTAAAAGGTGGTAAAACATTTAAAAAGAAAAACCTTAAAGATTTAATCGAAACAAATATTGGGAAAGGAAAAAAAAACGCAAACAAGCCGATAAAACATTTGAAAAAACAATTAAACATTAAAAAGACAAAACATTTAGAAATCAAATCAGACATTAGAAAAGAATAAAAGGTGAGAAAAGAACAAATCTAAACATTTAAGAAGAATCAAACTAAAGACAAAACATTTGAAAAGACACCAGTTAAACTTTAGAAGATCAAATTAAACAGAAGAGACAATAAAACGATCAAAAAGAGCAAAAACACATAAAGGTATTAAAGCGTTTTCTAGTCTGAAATGAAAACATCAAGTTGTTTCTTCAAACATTTCCTCTTTCTATGTTCTTGGTTTGATTGTGGACAGATTTACTAAGAACTCATTTCAGAAAACTGCTTTCCAGATAAAGTCTAATAGTAGTTGAAGGCATTGATCAAACTAATGTTACCTTCTGATCTCCACAAACTTTACTGTTCAGTGAAGAGAATCAAAGTTTGTTGAGGATTTCTAAAAAACCCACAGGTGAAGGTCTGAGAAGAACTCAGATGGATGTTCTAAATGTGAAATCAAGACTCATGGTCACAAGTTCTAAGGCTTCTGTTAACCACAAAGTTCAAACTAACAGAGAAGTACTGAGAAACTTTTAGAATTTCAGTCCTCAGACTGTCTGAAGGTTCAAACTAACAGAGAAGTACTGAGAAACTTTGAAAACTTCAGTCCTCAGACTGTCTGAAGGTTCAAACTAACAGAGAAGTACTCAGGAACTTCGAAGATATCAGTCCTTGGACTGTGTGAAAGTTCAATCTAACAGAGAACTACTGTGGGACTGAGAAAATTTCAGTCCTCAGACTGTCTGAAGGTTCAATCTAACAGAGAACTACTCAGGAACTTCGAAGATGTCAGTCCTTGGACTGTGTGAAAGTTCAATCTAACAGAGAACTACTGTGGAACTTAGAAAATTTCAGCCCTCAGACTGTGTGAAAGCTCAGGTCCTGAGGACTCGGGAGGTGTGGAGGCTTTGGAAAGTCTTGGAACTGAGGGTTCCACCCTCCAGCACAAAGGCTGAAGTCCAGCCTCCTGAGAAAAACGGTCGAGTCGAGACTCGAGTTAAAAAAAAACTCGAAAATGACAAAAAATAGATGATAAATGCGCAAAAAAAAGAAGAATTAGTATCTGAGCGAATAGCTCAGGGGGATAAGAGGAGAGACTACAGAGCGGAGGGTCGCAGGTTCAAGACCCACCACTGGCACTTTTCTTTCTTTGTCTTTGTCAGGATATTGAGAAAATTTAAGAAGTGTCTGGTCTTGAACCAGCGACCTGCAGCTCCATAGACAAATCCTTAACTCACTGAGCTACAGATCAGATACAAAGAAATAAATTCGTCGTCCCTTTGACATCGTAGTTGCTGACATCACCGCATGGGTGGAGCCAAGGCGGAGTCTGGGTGGAGTCAGGGCGGAGAGTAGGCGGGGAGGTGGGTGGCGGCCTCCCCCCTCTACTCCCCCACCTTCCCCCACCACCCACCACACCTTCCCCCGCCTCACGAGTTCTTCGAGTCTCCACAGGTTTTCCCCAGTTTCTGGAGTTTCCACCAGGTCAGAGGCAGAACAAGTTGTCATGAAGAGGTGTTGAAGTCGGCCAGGATGGACTGACTTTTTACAGCGACTAGAAGGAAGACCACTAGAAGAGCAGGTCTTTAACCACCATCCATAAAATCCATGGAGTCGCTCCACAGAAATGACGGGAGGTCAACTTTTATCAACCTCCATCCAGATGTTCAACTTGATATCTTTACTTGGACATTTTTAGCACCACAAACCTTTAGTATCACGCTTTATTATCATTTATTAGGACTTCCACGGAATCCACCAGCAGATTTACTTTTTGTTGACAAACTTTATTCTTGTCATCGTGGGACTGCAGTATTTAAAACTGTTCCTTCTATTTGACCTCATGTTTATTAGTTTTAGTGGAGAAAGTTATTTTAGTTGTCCATTAGTCTCTTAAAAACCAAATAATAAATTGGATTAGTCAAGAGGTTTAAAGTTCTTACTTTGTCATATTTTAAATATGACAAAAAATATAAAAATAAAGGGTCTTGAGACAATTTGACCTGTAATTGGTGTTATATAAATAAAACTGAATTCAAATTGTATGAATCTTGTAATGTTGGAGTAATTCAGCCATATATGTTGGAAAACACATTTTCTTTGTCCATTAATCTGTTGATTGTTTTCTCCACTAATTCATTTCTTGTTTTGGTTTATAAAATGTCAAACCCAAATATATTCAGTTTACTGTCATAAAAACCTAAAAGATTTACATTCATGATGCAGGAATCAGGCAGTTTTCCACTTTTTATCTTAGTTTAGTCAGAAAGATAGTTGATAATGTGTGAATTGTTGCAGCTTGTGAGCCGTAGAAAGTTTTAATCTTTGGGGCTGAGTGTCAAAAAACATTTAGAAACCAACATCAACAAAACACTCAACAAAGATTTGAACATCATTAAAGGGAAATCCAACATTTGCATGACAATGTCTAATTAAAGAACATTTATTTCCAACGTAAATGTGTGATATTCATCCTCTGGAGCTTCCTCTTCACATCGTCTTCCACCTGGACTGGTTTGGTTGGGAGCATGTGCAACAAACATTTGAAAAACTGCACTTTAACATCAATGAATGACACTGAAGTTTAATCTCTACATAAATGAGACTGAGTCTGGATGTGCTGCTCTGTCATTAACTCCTAAGTTTAGGGAAAGTTCAAACAAAAGAGGACAGTTCAGATAAGACTTGACAATGAGCTTATTCTGAACAAACATCTCAGACTTTCTGAGCTTCAGCACCTCTAGCAAGATATTTTAACAACAAGCAACTCAAGAGATCCAGAAGTTGGAGAGAGTTAGCTTTAGCTGAGCCAAAGAACATGTGGGACGCTAACCTAGCAAACATTTCAGACTTTTCTCTGTGAATTCAGAGAAATAATTTCCTATTTAATGACAGAGCTGCACATTTTAACTCAGTCTCATTAAAACAGACTCTAATTCAGTGTCATCCATCCATATTAAAGTGCACTTACCCAAAATGTTTGCTGCATGAGCTCCAACAAAACCTGTCCAGGTAGAAGGCCACTTTGACAAACAGGAAGTGGAAGATTCCAAGCAGATTTATAGAAGGGGGAACCGGACTGTACTAAGTGTGGTCCAGTATAGAGGGGTGTTTTGTGGGTTTTTAAGGCTGATAATGATTATTAGTGAGACATTTGGAGTAGATATTCATTTGCAGTAAATGAAAGTATTTAAAATCTTGGAGTTAAACTTAGAAGAACACAAACTAACAGAAAACTTGTTGATACGTTTTTGTTTTGTTTACAGATGTTAAGTTAAAGGAGTTTTATTCGTGACGTATAACCAATCAAATCACTCCAGAAGACAGAGCGACCACAGGTAGATAAAGGTTCAGAGCCAAAGTAGGACCATTTTTAAATGTATTTATTACCGTAAATCAGTAAAAAATAAAATACAGATAATCAGTAAATCAGTCAGCCCACAATTACTACAATTCTACAATGTATGTCTCTTTCCTTTGACTTGTTATTTATACAATATACTATACTACTATGTTTGTTTCCTCCTCCTCTGTTGTTTTCTGGATTGTACTCAGCTTCATGCCTTCGTCCACCCGGCCTCCGTTGACTCGTCCCGCCTGCCGTCTCTGGAGCTGAAGCTGGATTGGAACAGACCAAAGTACAGTCCAATCACGATGCCAGCTGCCTCTCAAAAGACTCCTTCATCTGGCAGGTGGTGGCACTTCTTCTGAGGGGAAGCTGAGCTGGTCCAGCAGAACTTTGGAGATGTGTTCCAGTGGTTGGTGGATGTGTGGGGAGATAGAGAGAGACCTTTGAATTGTTCACAAAGGAAAACAGGGAACCCATTGGTAGTTTTAGTTTAGGGTGCTACTGCGGTGTGTTTTTGGGTTTTAAGAGGTGAACAGGAAGAGTTTTTTTTCATATTGATTATCTTTGACTTTGTTCCTGGTTGGAATGCCCATCAATGTCAATGTGAAGTTCACTTTTAGTTCTGTTGATTTATTTTATTTTACTAACACCCATTTGTTTTTAACCCCCTCACATGTTGTGTTGTTGTAAACTTACTCTTTCAAATAAATTCTCGTCTAACCCTCTGGAAACCAGCGTTTGGACTGTTTTTGTGTTGCTCCTCACCTACTGACAGCTGTGGAATAAAGGCTATACTGTGACGTTTTTAGAGCGACATGCTATACTATGATGTTTGTTGGGCGACACGCTATACTATAGGCTTTTTTAATTGACATATTACTGTGACTTTTTTTTGGGTTTTTCTTGCAACATATAAGAATTCGAACAGTTTTAAAAGTTACTATGCTTTTACTTGTGCAATGAAATTATTATTCTATGGCATTTTTTAGATGACATATTATACTCTGATGTTTTCTTGAATTACATACTATTTTGACAATATACTGCACTATGACATTTTTTGAACCACACATCATACATGACAATTTTAGGCAACATCCTATCATTTTGCGCTTTTTGAACCACATAATAATCTATGTTTTGTTTTTTTTTCTTGCCAACATGCTGTACTATGAACTACAGGCCATACTATGTTATTCTTGAGTAAAGCATACTATACTTTGACATTTTCTGAACTACATCCTATACTATGGCGTTATACACAGAGTGCTTTGGTTACATGTTGATTTATAATCTAGATTTTTTTCTGTTTTGTTTATTGACAGGATTACCACAGACCTGACTGTGAACACCATCGACACCCACCTGAGGGAGACGCTGCCTAAGATCTCAAGGCTGCCTTGTCGTGATCTTTCTGGCACGTACTCTTCCAAGATGAGCCGGGAAGTTTAACACTGATGGAATGACACCAGGTCTAAGCCGACAAACTTCCAATTCCTCCTCAACCCATAGTCTCTGGGAAACCTACATGGAGTAAGAAAAGTAGACAGAGAAGTAATTAAGTCTGTACACAACATATTAAAAAGAAATCATGCTAATAAATTAAGTACAAAGAACCGAATTCGCCAATATGCTGGAGACCAGAGCTATTTAATTTGATAAGTATAACCTTGTTTAGTAACATTTCAATTATTTGAGAGCAGTCCTAAAGAACTGCCTGTAATCCCAATCATAAAATGGGTTTGGAGGAAGAACATAGATGGTAATCTGGATATACATGAGTTAGGCTTTATAACTACTATTGGTAGTATTGGTGGCAGTAATAGCAATGTGACTACTACTAGTAGTAGTGATAGTACACTACAACAGTAATACCAATGATAAAACAATAGCTGTGATAGCAGGAATAAAAACAACAACAACAAAAATATTAAAAATAATAACTTTATTTATATGGCACCTTTTAAAATTTAGTTTTTAGAAATGATTTTACAGTCTAGCAAAAAAGAGAATTATGAGGAAGACAATATTACAACAGAATTGAAAATAAATACAAATTGAAAGCAAAAAAAAAAAAAAAAAAAAAAGCCACAGAGGAAAGAAAGCAGAGCAATATAGATGAATGTGGTAAATAATTAGTCCCTTATCTGTCCCAGTGATTCCCGGTTAGGGACTTTTGTAAGTGCCAACTTTCTTCGGAAGTTTGTTGTTTTTACAGTGAAAGAACATTCTTCCGTAGTTTAGAAAAAGTCTGGCCTTCTTTAGGCTGGTTTTGCTCTTAAAGGAGGCTGAAGGTTGGACGCACGTGAAGTTCTATTCTAATAATCACGACAGGTGACTGACCTCTAGTGGCCACAGTGAGTCATTAATTTATTTCTACATGATCTCATTGACACAGAGCCAAATCTCAACATAAAAGGGGAGACCCTTTATCACCACATGGAATAAAATTAAATTATTCCTAAATGTTTTATAATTGATGCTAATTATTACTATCATTATCTTATGAATGCTGTTATAGACATCAGTGCTGGGTTTGAAGATTTGCTTCATGCACATTACAAATTATTATTGTGCCTCACTAGCAGTGGATCTGTAAATATTTATAATATGTCTTTTGTAATTTCAACAATTTTATAAAATGGTAGGGACTTTATAACGACTTTAACAAGGATCTAAATAAAAAAACTGTTGCATATGTGAGACAAATTCGTACATTGTCAGGCAAAAAATAAGATTTATAACTTAAAAATTAAAGAATTTCCCATTAGAATTATATTACAGATACAGATAATAATTAAACAGAAAAATATAAATCAAAACTTTAAAAACAAAATATACAAATATGTAGTTGACAGCGAAATTCGCTGGATTTTGGTTGATTTTTTTGTGAATGTTCTTAAGAAACATTTTTAACATTTCTTTTTTCCACCAAAAAATGTTCAGAGATTTCCCAAAAATGTTCAAAATGTGGACATCAGAAGTTTCACTGTGAAAATATATAATTTTTCCACATTTTCAAACTTTAAAAGAGGTCAATTTTGACCCCCAGGACGACACGAGGGTTAAATGCTGTTAAAAAAACGTTGAATACGTCTTTAATATGACGCATTATTGCAAATTAAGAAAAAATATTTTAACGCCCAGATAATTGTACATAGTTTGGTTGAAGGCCTGTTAAAATGACGCATTATTATTATTATTGCTACTATTAATAACATTTTTATGATCATGTTATTGCTTTAACGTTTATTGTTGCTATAAAGACACCGGAAGGGCCTCAGCGGTCCTCTGACATGATTGGTTCTCGCCCGTGTCCTTCAACTGTCGCTCCACCAATCACTGACGCCCATCCGCAGCAGCGTCGCCGCCTCCAGTCGGAATAATTTCTACCAGAAAAGCGGATGACGGTTTTTACATTTCTCTTCACTTTTTCGGCTTAACTTTCTGGTTTTCTCGCCGCGGTGCGTTCGAGCTCGTCCGGTCCGTCGCTCCACCGTCATGGCGCCGGTGCGGATCTGAGCAGCGAGCCGTCGGAGCGGGACGAAGTGAAATGCATCCCCGGAGCGCTGAACCTGTTCCCTGCCGCTCAGCACAAAGCCTGTGAAGCAGGCCGAGTTTCCTCCTCCTCAGCGGGCCGCGGACGATGCGCAGACATGTCGGGGAATCACTACAAAGGCAACGAAGTCAGCTGCTGCATCAAATACTTCATCTTCGGCTTCAACATCCTCTTCTGGGTGAGCTACTGTTGGGGGGTTTTATGGTCTCCGATAGAGAGGAAGGCCCCGATCATCATCCTCACACCCGACCCGTTAAGTTCCTGGGGGTCGGTTCGGTTCGGTTCGTCGGTGGGTCGTCGGGCGGCCGTTTTCGGTCCAGTTATGTCCGCATAGAAGCAGCTGCGGCTCACAACGCGCGGCTAATCGGCTTTTTGTGGACAACTAATGATAGCTCAGAGCAGCTGACACATTCATAACTGGACGGCAACAGCCTTATTGTTATGTTTTTATCACCTAAAATCAAACTAAACTCTAGGATTGATGGAGACATGGCGGAAAATGTTATAAAAAGTGAAAGTTTTATCGTGTACTTGACCTAAATGTGCAGGTGGTAGAACCTGGCCGTGTGGCGCGAGTTCGAGTCCAGCTCAGGGCGACTTCGAAATAACAGAATTCATGTTATAGTCATTGCAACATTAATAAATAATCTCCCTCCCAGTGCATTATAACTAGATATAACGTGCAGTTAAGGGGTAGTAGTTAAATTACTAATTAATTATACGTTGCTGCTAATGAGTTTTTGGTCCCAAATGCCAGTTTTACGACTTTATGAATATAACATGATGTTCTTTGTGTAAATTATGGCCCCATTTAAAGAAAAACAATAGAATTTATGTTATTGTCGTTGCAAATTTTGCGGCAGCATTAATAAATAATCACAAAGCACATAACGTTGCTAGTTTACTGCATATTGCTCTTTACGTTCTTGTTTTCTGTCTCTCTTCAGCTGTCAATAAACGCTAAGACATTTTTTTTATTGTTTACAAAAGATTGTATAATAAAGATAGATGTAATCTTAGAACTTAGATATGCTTTAAACCTGGATTCTTTCTAACAGCCAGCAGGGGGCAACTCCTCTGGTTGCAAAAAAGTAAAAATCTATGAGAAGATGACTCTAATTCTCACTTAATCTGTTATCTCAGTAAACATTTTTCTAACAAGTATATTGCCTCAAATGATAGTTTTAAGACTTTCTGAATACAGCGCAATGTTCATTCAGTAAATTACGATCCTATTTAGAGAAAAATCGGTTCGATGCCAGCTTTTAGCGATTGAGAAAACAACAGAATTCATGGTGTTATCATTGCAAATTTTGCGGGAACTTTAATAAATAATCTCTCCGTGCGTTATAACTAAATATAATGTGCAGTTAAGGCGTAGTAATTAAATTACTAATGAATGTGTTTTAGTTTTAGAAGATAATGAATTGCAGAAATGATGATAAGCTTGTATTTTAGCTCAATAAAAGCATCGCAAAATGTAACTGTCCAACATTATTGTGGTTTAAATTATTTAAAACTAATTTACAAATTAAATTACAGATTTTTCCCCAAAGTTGTTGTATTTTTCCAATTAATCTTCCTCTCATATCTACTCTATCCACTGATAAATCATTTAATCTGTACATTTCCAGGGCTTTGCTGTTCAAGATTTACTGTAAGAAGCAGGTTTACTGTCTTTAAATAGATGCTACCATGAGATAAGAACGTATCTGATGACTGATCTCTCATCACAAAGGAGTTTTCAGGGAAAACCTTTGTGTATTGTCATTGAATAAAGCTGTGACAGATTGCCATCACGTCTTTCTGCATCTGTACATTTACTCACTGATAAGATCTGACTGGTGTTTTGCAGCTGCTGGGGATGGCCTTAGTTGGAATTGGACTGTGGGCCTGGAGTGAGAAGGTGAGTAAACACACATTATTATTCATAATCAGACAAATACAAAGTTACGTTGAATTTATTCTGTTTAAGTCAAATTTTGTCCAGTAAGAACAACATAATTCCCATGTCTTTCCAACCCAGTTCCTGAGTTAATGTTTAATTTATTAATATAGTTTTCTTCCTCCTGCTTCTGCTGGTGAACCCTCAAAATCAAGACATCTTTGGTCCTTTTACAACCCACAAAATCAGTTTTCATTTCCAACAACAGGCTTTGATGGACCCACTGTGTTCTAATAGCAGATAGACCAAAGTCAGTAGTGAATATAATGTAAAGTCTAGCAGTTAAAGAGCTCGGTGGACACCAAAACAGAGCCAGAAGGAAAGCAAATATGTGGTTTGGAGACAAAATTCTTTACAAACAGGGCTGCAACTAACAATTCATTCATAATAATTCTTTGTCTAACGATGTGTCAACTATTTTCTTGGTTGTTTGATCGTTAAAATGTCATAAAATCGTGAAACAGCATTCCTCAAACCCAAAGATGACGTCCTCATAATTCTTTTGTCCACACTGCAAAGATATCCTGTTTACTGTCATACAAGAGTAAAAAAAACAGAAAATATTCAAGTTTAAGCAGCTAAAATTAGAGAACTTAGACTTTATTTTTGATTATCAAAATAGTTAGAGAATACTGAAGTTGACAACTAATCGATTAATCAGTTAATTATTGCAGCTCTATTTACAAATTACAAACGCTGCTCTTGGAAACAGTCAAGTAATGTGTTTTTGCTGCCCTCTAGTGGCCAAAAGTAAAATAAGACGGCTTTAAATTTAAAATTTTCAGATTTTGTTCTGTAAAAGTGTTTATATAATATTTAAAATTAAGTGTGGAGACAAACCTATAAAGGAAATCTAGGTATTGAAGCTGACCATGAACAAATATTACCACATCTGCGCCCATATTTAGGCTAAACATCTCACTGAGCTAATTCTTCTGCCCAAAGGTGTCCAGTGCAAATGTCTTCTAAATATAAATAGTTCCAAAAATGTAAGATATCTGCAACAAATCTGGCTCCCTCTGAGTTCATTCCAGTTCCAGGCTTTTTGAAGTCACTGTGACCCTTTTAGTCAAACATGTTCCGTCCTGAAGAGTCGCAGCTGCCGCCTCAGTGACTCGATGTGTTCCTCTTCTGCAGGGGGTTCTGTCCAACATCTCATCCATCACAGATCTGGGGGGTCTCGACCCCGTCTGGCTCTTCATGGTGGTCGGGGGGGTCATGTTCATCCTGGGCTTCGCCGGATGCATCGGAGCGCTGCGGGAAAACACGTTTCTGCTCAAGTTTGTAAGTTCCAGTCTGGAGACGGCTACGATGAAGAATCAGAACATTTTAAGGGCTGCTAATGTCTCATTTATGTCTCCCACCACAGTTCTCAGTGTTTCTGGGGATCATCTTTTTCTTGGAGCTGACGACGGGGGTCCTGGCATTTGTCTTCAAGGACTGGATCAAAGACCAGCTCAACCTGTTCATCAACAACAATATCCGGGCCTATCGGGACGACATCGATCTACAGAACCTCATCGATTTCACTCAGGAATACGTGAGTTCAGCCATATTTCAGTCTTCTTTAGTGTATTGAGGCTGAACACAGATGTACAGTGGTCCCCCATCTATCGTGATAGTTAGGTTCCAGAAACCCACCGATAGGCGAAAATCTGCAAAGAAACTCCGAGTGTTCGGATCTCAAAATTAATATTGGGATACCACAACGACCGAATATCTGGATATTTGGGTCCAACCCTAATTTTAAGGCTTTATAAACCCTCCCCACACTCTTAGAAAAGTTTCCCACACTCTTAACATTTCCCACACTCTTCTAAACTCTTTCTATGCTCTTAAACACTTTCGATGCTCTTAAACCTCCGTAATTTTCACAATCCTATATGAGTACTCACCATTTAATATACTACAACTCGAATGATGATGAATTAGCTGTGCAGTAGCCAAGAAGAGCATTACAGCTCTTCCATCAGGTGGTGCAGAATTTCCCCCCATTGTCCGTAACTTCTGTTGTCCCTAAAGGCGTAACTGGTGTCTTTTTCCTAATGAGGAACATAGTTAAGAGGAGTTGCTGGTGCTGCTTTTTCTTCCGGGTGAGAAGGTTTTTATAAACCGACATGCCACCCTCGATTGTATTTGAGAACTGCAACGAACGAAGCATCTGGGGGTCCCGTTCTTGAGCCACTTACTGAACAAAATTAGATATATACAATTTAAAAGAACCGCAATATGGTGAAGGACGACTGTATATGTCAAATGTTTATCTAAAATGTGTAATTGTGTGTTAGAAACGTGTAAAACTTTTATATAATTTGGCTTTTTACTGATTGTTATTTCAAGATTTGGTAAAAAACAAGTCTACATCCAGTAATGTCATGATTGACTCTATTAGAACATTGACGTTTCATGGTCTGGTTGAGGTTAAATAACTCCTTATAGAACAATCTTATTCACAAATCAACAGCAGTCTTTGGCATGTTTTCTCTTCTGTCTGACTTCAGTGGGAGTGCTGCGGCGCTTTTGGAGCAGACGATTGGAACCTAAACATTTATTTCAACTGCACTGACGGGAATCCTAGCCGGGAAAAATGTGGCGTTCCCTTCTCCTGCTGCACCAAAGACCCAGCGGTACGACTTTTCAGTTGGTTCCATGGGCAGATCTATGATTTCAAGTGTCTAGTAACCATCTACTGGATGAATCGACTCAAAATTTGGCACAAATGTTCATGTTTTTATCTGACAAATCCTCCTCATTTTAGTACTCAGCCTCATTTCGTCTTTTGCATGGCTAAACTCATTGTCGTTATAATTGTAAAGAAAAAGCCATATTTCAATAGCTGTTCATTTCTTAACACTGATTTTATCCATTTTGTCTCCAGGAGGATGTAATAAACACTCAGTGTGGCTATGACATTCGAGCTAAACCAGTGAGTAACCTGCATTTCCTTGACTCCCTCACTGTAATTCTTCATTTTCTTCCATTACAACTGTTCTCCAATGAAAATCCAGTTTTCCGTCTCGCTAGCACGTCCATGTGGTGTTTTTATCTGCTAGAAGACGTCTAATGTGTGAAATCTGCACTACACCAGAGTATTTCCACCTTGAACCTGCAGGGTGCCAATGAAGAGTTGGGGTTTAATATGTTAATAAATGGTTATTTTATGGTTCTGTGGTTTGTCAGGACTCGGAGCAGAAGGACTACATCAATGTGAAAGGCTGTGTGCCGCAGTTTGAGAAGTGGCTGCAGGACAACCTCACCTTAGTGGCTGGGATCTTCATAGGAGTTGCACTTCTGCAGGTCGGTTCTGTTCATGTGAGAGAGGAAAAATATGGTCATATTTCTTGTTTTTATGCTAATTTGTGGGGGTTTTTTCTCTTACATCACAGATTTTTGGAATTTGTTTGGCCCAAAACTTAGTGAGCGACATCGAGGCTGTGCGGGCGAGCTGGTGAGAAAATTCCCTCAACTTGCTTCATTCAGGGTCTCATGTTCATACAAACTTTTTTCCCTTTGAAGCCCACGGTTTTGTGTTGTCTTATATGTATGAAGTACATAATAACTCTAGTTTGATTGAAAGTACAACTATAGAGGTAATGTGAGTAATTACTGATCCCATTGATGCAGTTGGACTTATTTAACCCTCTGAACCCAACTATGATTAAAAATAGGGAGAATGTGAAGTTATAATGCCATAAATCATCAAAAAAGACAGTAAAATTTCTTTGGCTAGTTATTTTACTTAGTTTTCTCACAGGTGTTTTCAATACTGGGAAAAAAACGGCGGCTCTACATAGTCTAGATATTTTATTATTTATACTTCTAACTTGTTTCCATGCTTGCTCGGTATAAACACAACCTGCAGTTCAAAATAGTGTAAAAATTTTTTATCACTTTTTTCCTTACAGAACCTGTTCAGAGCATAATTTTTAAATATATATATATATATATATATATATATATATATATATATATATATATATATATATATATATATATCGAGAATAAGGCGATTTTGATGAAATATTGCAATCTTTTTTTTGAAAATTTGGCTAATTTTTCCAGACAGAGCTGCAGATCACATGAGTTCAAGAACCACTGACAAGTTGAAAGTCCAACTATTTCCAGCTTTTACAAACACATTTTTACAGCTTCTTGCTCTGATAAGTGATTTTGAAATTAATTTTGGTGATTTCTTTTCTCTCTAAATGATGTACCTTTCTAACCCGCCGGTTTGTTTTGAGGTTCAGAGGGTTAATCATAAAGTAATCCTAATCCTAGAGGGCAATCCTAAAGTAATAACTTCATGAATATACATATTATTATTTATTTTTGAAAGCAGCATAGCCATATTCTGAATTACATTTGACTCTAAAAAATGCTTGATCTGAGGTTTGTACATAGAGAATCTAATGAAAAGTAATCCTAAACACACATTAAGCTGCTGAAGACGATGTTAGGTTCAGCTTTTCCTTGTTGAAAAAGATGTTTTTGTTCTAGCCGTAGTCATCTGAGGGGAATAAAAAAGGGAAAAAGGGTATTGAGCTTTACCATCACAATGCCAGAACTCACCTCACACCTCATTCTTCCTCCTCCATGCTCCATCAGGGTGCCCCCCCCTCTGTCCATGCGTCGACTCCCACCACACTCCAGCAAGAAAGCATCGGCTTACTACTCATGAGACGCACATACTGTGTGTGTGTTTGTAGCCGGTGGGTGTGACGGATCCATTTGGTCATTTGTTTTGTCTCTGTTTGGTGTTGTGTTGTGTTGTGTTCCATGCCAGGGCCCAATCTGGAAACGTGGAGTCGCTGGGTAGCACCTTTACAGTGTCGTGTGGAAGCAGGATCATGCTGCTGGAGTCTTTCTTTAATATGCCAGTGTTTAATTAGATCCACTAATGAAATGCTTTTAAAGAAATTCCTATGTACAGTTGCATGCAACATTATTCAACCTCCCTGACATTTTTCACATTCTGGCAAAATGAGCAACATTATAACTGCAGGTGACTAAATCATATAAGAGGTGAACAGTTAGTTTATTGAAATATAAAACCAAAGCAAAAACCAAAATTTTATTCATAGTCCATCCAAAATTTGTACTTTTTTACAAAAAGCAGGTTGCAAAATTATTCAACCCCCTAAATACAAATAATTGCTGTACAACTCAAATGCCGTCCACCTGTATGTCTACATTTTGAGGTGAATTCAACAGTGACACATGCTAAACACTGAGTAATACTCATGTCTATACAATCGGTCCACTTTGTGTCCATACTCCCCGTACGCCTCTAGCAAGCGTCATGGTTCAGACAGAGAGATGTCCCTGAAGTTTACAGAGGAGACAGTTGCTTTGCACAAGAAAGGAAATGGGTCCAAGAAGATCTCCAAGCTCTTCAATGTTCCCAGACACTGTTGGAAGCATCATTGGTAAGTTCAGAGCTGCTGGTGCCGTGGCTACACTACATGGTCATGGTCGAAGAAAAGAGGCTGTCGGCAAGAACATCAAGATTCCTGGAGACAGATGGACTAGAACCCTAGGCTTACTGTGAAGGACCTGCAGGAAGATTTGGCTGAAGAGGAAGTGATATTTTTGTGGACACACTCCATGCTGAAGGGCTTAATGCCAGATCCCCTAGACTGACAACGCTGCTGAAGACACACCACAAGAAAAATGGTCTCCAGTCTGCTAGAACCAACCTATTAAAGCCACAGAAGTTCTGGGAGACGGTTCTATGGACTGATGAGACCAAACTAGAGCTCTTTGGTCCAATGGATCAGAGGAATGTCAGGGGGGAGAAGAACATCCTGCCTACTGTGGAGCATGGTGGTGGATCTGGGATGCTATGGGATGTTCTGCTTCTAATGGAACCCGAATCTCCAACGTATTGAAGGCACCATGGATTCAGGCAAGTACCAGAATATTCTGGACAAGAACGTCACTCAGTCCGTCAAAAAGTTGAAGCTTGGACGTAATTGGACGTTCCAGCAAGACAATGATCCCAAACACACATCAGAACCAACAAAGGCTCGTTAGAGAAGAAACCCTGGAAGGTTCTAGAGTGGTCATCACAACCTCCAGACTTAAACCCAATGGAGAAGCTGTGGTGGATCTGAAGAAAGGTGCTGCAGCACGTAGACCTGAGAACATCGCTGAGCTGGAGACCATTGCCCACGAGGAATGGGATAAAATTCCCAAGGAGCTGCCAGAAGCTTGTTAGAGACGAAACCTCCGTCTACAGCAGGTCATTGGAGCTAAAGGCTGCTGAAGATGCAGCCTCATAGGAGTTGAAGATACAGCCTCATAGGAGCTGAAGATACAGTCTCATAGCTGAAGATACAGCCTCATAGCTGAAGATAAAGCCTCATAGGAGCTGAAGATACAGTCTCATAGGAGCTGAAGATACAGTCTCATAGCTGAAGATACAGCCTCATAGCTGAAGATAAAGCCTCATAGGAGCTGAAGATACAGTCTCATAGGAGCTGAAGATACAGCCTCATAGCTGAAGATACAGCCTCATACCTGAAGATACAGCCTCATAGCTGAAGATACAGCCTCATAGGAGCTGAAAATACAGCCTCATAGCTGAAGATACAGCCTCATAGGAGCTGAAAATACAGCCTCATAGGAGCTGAAAATACAGCCTCATAGCTGAAGATACAGCCTCATAAGGGGTTGAATCATTTTGCATGCAACTGTAGATAAATATGTAGATGATTAAGTGGTTCTAATTAAACACTAAATAGGCTATTGGGTGATACAATCCTGACTCCATACTTGATGTTAAGTTAAACTACAAATTAAACCTGGCTTGCTCCATGCAGCATTTCTTGTTATTGTAGTCTCCGGATGTGTTAGCTAATTAGAGCTAGTAGTTAGCACACAATCCTAAGAGATAAGTGAACAGTGAGCTAACATGTGCTGAAGCTGAGGAGTAAGACAGTGTGAGTTCACATTACAGCAGAAACAACACGGAACCATTTTTCACTTCAACAGTATGTGGAGCTGTGTTAAACTGTGCCACCATAGCTACAATGCTAATGTTGTTAGCCGTGGGCCGCTATCCCTACGTTCCAAATCACATACTTGTTGTGGTTCCTTTCAGTACTACAGGAGCCCTTACAAAGTATGTACTGCCTTAACCGTGACAAATATGGTTGATCGAAAAGTTCAGAGACTGTGCCCATAAAAGTCTAAATCCATACCTGATTTAAATTTGGCCGCCATCCCCATCAAAGTACTCTCTTCATGCAGTGGTACATGGCCTCAAAGTGCTTCTCCAATGCCTGTCATGTTCCCGTAAAGTCCTGTTCTGTAGACACGTTAAGCACCACATGCAACAGGCGATGAATCTCCTGAACTATATCAAAACAAAATTCAAGTTTCCACCACCACAGTTCAAGTCATTCACCCCAAATGTACAGGATCTTAAAGTGGAACTCTACCTTATCAGTCCAACCATGGGCAACTCATTTCAGGTGCATTTCAGACTCACCATCACCAGTGATTGTTGATGCTACAATTGGGGCAGATCAAAGCAATTTTTGATTGGTATCGGCACAAACCGAAGCTCAATCCTTTGTTTGTGTCTAATAGTTGTCATATGTTAACAATATTCTTAATAAATTGCTATTTTAAGTTGCTGATACACGATATCTGCTGCTAAGACGGCCTTAATGTATGCCACTGGGGTACAGAAATGCTATTCCTGTTAGTTTTGGCTTGATTTAACATACACTACTGTTCAAAAGTTTGGGGTCACCCAGGCAATTTCATGTTTTCCATGAAAACTCGCACTTTTATTCATGTGCTAACATAACTGCACAAGGGTTGTCTAATCGTCAATGAGCCTTTTGTTAGCAAAAGTTGATATTATTAGTTAAAATTGCTCTATATTAAATTTGTTCTATATTAGTTAAAGTTGTACTAAAGGAGTTAAAGTTGCTCTATATTGAAGTTGCTCTATATTAGCTTAAGTTGCTGTATATTAGCTATAGTTGCTCTATATTAGCTAAAGTTGCTCTAAATGAGTTAAAGTTGACCTACACTACTGTTCAAAAGTTTGGGGTCAAGTTATTGTTTTCTATGAAAACTCACACTTTTATCCATGTGCTAACATAACTGCACAAGGGTTTTCTAATCATCAATGAGCCTTTCAACACCATTAGCTAACACAATGTAGCATTAGAACACAGAAGTGATGGTTGCTGGAAATGTTCCTCTGTACCCCTATGGAGATATTTCATTAAAAATTTCCAGCTAGAATAGTCATTTACCACATTAACAATGTCTACACTGGATTTATCATTCATTTACTGTTATTTTTATTGAAAAAACTGCTTTTCTTCCAAAAATAAGGACATTTCTAAGTGACCCCTTTAGTTTAGGTGTCCTGCTTAAAGGTCATTAAGCGTTACAGAAGACTTTGTCATGGTGCCCCTTTATTACCAGGTAACAACCAGGTACTACAGCTAATCTACAGTAATTGAAGTGTGCTGTTCCAGCTAACATCAAGCACTAAACCTGTTTTCTGCTGTAATGTGAATGCACTGTTAGTCTCTATAAGTAGGACAGCATGGTTTCTTCAGTCAGTGTGGAATTTAAGCACATTTGATCGTTTTCCTCACACTTCTAAGAACTGAAGTCAGTTTTTCGTATTATGTTTGCTGTGCTGGTGCCTTTACATACTGTGTTAAGTCAGTACCTGAATCAGGACACCAAGCTATTTAAACGCATTACAAGTCAGGAAGCTGTTTTTCACTGTGACTGCATGTCACTGATCCTCCTCCTGAGTGGAAGCAGTTTGCATTAATGAACCTTGCAGACATGTGACTCTAAACAATCCTTTCTTTCTTGTTGGTCTTTTATTCCACTGCCTGTACTCTGAGTCTGTCCAGCTTTCTCTCTCTCTCCTCTCTTTGCCATCTCTTGTAATCCTCGTCTCTCTCCAGCCTTTAGATTAGTCTGCTGATCCTCCCCACAAAACTGTTTTCTGAGCATTCCCGAGCTAACTTCTCCATTATCCGCTCTCCTTTTTGGTCCTGTCTAAAAACTGTCAGCCACAGGAGTGTTGGAGCCTGGTTAGTCAAGTGATGGTTTATCGATTTTGATTTGGCTTCTTAATGAACTCTGCTCTCTGTTCTCTCTTCTCCAGTTTCTTTACCTAATGCTGAAGCAGCATTTCCACTCTAACAGGTAATCTTTTATTTTGATTAAATTACACTGGGGGGATTGAATGCTGGCTTTAAATCTCTGAACCCTGCTTTTTTTCAACTCAATGTAGGCTCATTTTTACTGCAGTATAAAGTCGTATAGTTCTGTTGAAACAGAGAATGCAAAAAAGTGCAATAAGATGTAGTTATATTGCCGTAAACCATAAAAAAGAATCAACAGAAGTACAAAAGTTGAATTTCTTTGATTATTAATTTACAATAATTTGAAAAAACCTGAAATTTACATGCTGGTGTTACTGATAAAAAGAGGACTACAGGGGGTCCCTGACTTATTTCGGAATTTCATTCGTACGGACGTAAGTTGATTTTCGCAGTAAGTCAGAACTCTGGTGAAAATGTAAACAAAGCCGTTACGTACATCATGATGTCAATTAGTTTACATATTTGTACAACTACAGTAACAAAAACAGTTATTAGCTCACACTGAAACACAACTCGGTTGGAAAATACCGGCGAAAATGTAAACTGTGAGTCTGACTTACGCTTGGGAGCCACAATGAAGTTAGAATGTAGCATAATCCAATGTGGCGGTAAATGTAAACAAAGCCTTATAGCACCGTGTGACTACTGTACATACAGTATTCATGCGCTCCGCTCGCTGCGTGACAACGTATTCGTCCGCTTCGCTCGCCAACTAGTTCCATTGAACCAGTTCCAACATAATGATGAAACGCTGTACATCATAAACCGAGGACCCACCATAATCAGTTCCGACGTAACGGCAAAACAATGGAGGTCGAGGACGTCGTAAACCAAGGACCTCCTGTAGATATTCTAGATTTTTTTGTATATACAGTATTCATCCGCTCCGCTTGTCAACTAGTTCCACTGAACCAGTTCTGATGTAACAACGAAACACCGTATGTTAAACTGAGGATTGGCCTGTTATCAGTTCTGACATAACGGCGAAACAACGCAAATCGAGAACGTTGTAAACCGAGGACTGGCCTGTAATCAGTTCCGACGTAATGACCAAATGATGCAAGTCGAGGGCGTCATAAACCGAGGACCTGCTGTAGATATTCTACATTTTTTATTTCCGTTTTTAATTGGTTTCCCTACTCGTCTCCCATGTGCTCCGTTTAAAACACTGCCTGCAGTTCAGCCAAAAAGTCCCAGAATTATTGTCACGTAACCGTTGGTCACATTGGAGTCACCACTAGCTTCTCAGTTGTGCCGAGAAATGCAAAATTTTTTGTTTCTTTACAGAATGTGACTGGAGCAAATGCTTAATTTTTAGCTAATTTTTAAACAAGGCACATAAAATGAAATGTTTTTAATGAAATCTCATGTTTTAACTCTAGATCTGGTGAGTTTTTTCCATTTTACAGGCAAAAATAATTAGTGCAAGGACAGAGAAAATGCTGTCTTTTTGGTCTTAATGGTGTAATTTTAGCATTTTTGTAAAGATAAGTCTTTCAGTGGGGTTCAGATCGCTTACAGGATACATAAAAACAATTTCTTAAGGCGTGTCTTTCCCCCCCCATCAGCTCCATCTCTGAACACACTGTCAGGGAGAACTCGGAGGACGACACCGATCACCTGCACCATTTCCTTCACTGAACCAGCACCTTTTTTCCGAGGCACTAATGCGTGAAGTGCTCTGTATATAAACACTGTGTGTGACTACTGTGAAAAGGACGGTTGAACACGGACTACATGCAGATCATTGCCAGGCTGCAGTTTTGATAGCTACATTTAGACTGTAGGAGTTTTGATACATCATTTTGATATTAGATCCGTATTTTTCACTGTGGAAACATTGGCCCATTGTTTCGTCCATCATGTAGGACTGTATACTGAGGTTGTCAAACAGAAGTGCTTGCTTCGTGTACCTTCCCACCACTCGTGCAGGACTCTAAGTTACAAAGGAACTCACTGGTTTTCAATTAAAATCACGCACACAAAAAACCCCACAGGATTGTGGTTTGATTTATCTGTGGACTTAAATGGAATTATTGTTGCACTAACTGATTATTTTAGTTCCTGTTCAGCAGCTGTCAAACTGCAACGTGGACATTTATGAATAATTCCTGGAGGCACTGGTTTTTACTGAACTAATGGACTAAAAGGGTTAAGTATAAATGATTGATGGATGAGATGAAATTTCACTTTGTAGCGCCCCTTTGTGCTACTAATTCCATGTACTATGATTAAACATTACACTGGGAGCTCTGCTATCAAACCTCACTGTTTTTTAAGCTTCTGTCCATTGAAATAATTGATAAATCCTGATTTAAATCTATCTTATTCAAATTCCTTTGTGGCTGCTTTTACGTAGACTTTAAATATTTGGCTTTTTTAATGTAAAGAATAGCTGCAGGTGCTCACATGCAGTATGCTTTGATGAAGTTACGTTTTGCTGTAATTGTTCCCTCGTCAATCCCATCACAAACAGTAGTCCCTGTTCCATTCAAAATGTACTGAACAAAAATATAAACGCAGAAATTAGGTGTTGTTCCAACAGACAAAATCTTTACCAGACAATGGATGTCATGGAACAACCAAATATGTACGATACTGGAAATAATAATCGCAAGAAGGGTTGTAGAATAAAATAACCAGTCTGTCCAGTATTTGCATCATGTTCCCGGTTAAGTTGGTGTAAATTTCAATGGACAAGATGTCATTGTCCAACATGTCCATCCCGAGCATCCAACAGATGTTCAATGGGGGACATGTCTGGAGATTCTACAGGCTGTGGTAGGACCAGAACATTTTCAGCAACACTTGTTCTGGCCTCGTTGAAGCATCAAGTATTGTTGGCGAATGGAACAAGATGACCATGGATGTGATCTGGCTATTACTGAGCTTTGAAAATACCACTGATGAAATGCAGACATGTTCTTTGTCCATGATTTATCCCTGCTCAGACCATCACTCCGCTGCCCAGAGATCCACTTGTGAAAAGAACCGTCGTCTGTCTTGCTAGTGTCCAACAATCAGCAGCGGTTTCCCAGCGGAGCTGATGACTTTCTGACGATAGATTAAGGCCTCGATGTGGGCAGCGAGATCACAGACCAGCTTTCAAGTCGATGGTTTTGCAATTAGACGAGCCAGATGTAACAGTCCTGGGCTTTTGTGGTGACACATGATGATAGGCGATGGTGGATCGTTGGTCTCAAATGATTTCTTAAATGATAAATGGTGGATTTGTGGACATTCAAAGTGCCTGGCACCATCCAACAAGCCAACGGTCCATTGGTTCTCTTGTCATTAAAGCTATCATTTGAATAAAGCTCCATTTAAGGTGGCCTATTAAAGTACTATATGTTAGCACTGGTCACGCTGTTTAATCAGTCCTTCAAAGACATTCTGTGCACAACTGAACCTGTCAGAAATTAGACTTCTACCTTTTGGACCATTTGCATGCTGCGTTTATATTTTTGTTCCAGACTTTGAACAGCATTTCGTACAGAACTGGGACTATCCAGTAAAACAACCTATGACTTTATGTACAGACAGTATATTAGAGTTGAAATAAAACTGTAGGATTCTCAAAATAACATGGTTTGGATAGAAAAAGTCTATGAAAGATATGTAGGGAAACGCAGTCCTGATCACAACACATCACACACAACAAATTAACCGTAATTTTTTTTGCTCTTATCAGAGTTGTCAAGGTTTTTCCCATCTTTAAAAAAGAAAAAGTCCGTATACTCAAGGGACTACAAAACGTATGTAGTTCTACACCCATTGTTGTTTCACGTCACTGTGGTTCTTAAATGTTTTTGGCGGGACATCTCTAAAACTTCAATGAAGTCTGGTGGAAAGTCAGAACATGGGCGAAGGAAGCAGCTATTTTTCATTGGATGTGCATCAGAGAAGTTTTCGTACGCTCAAATGGGCATTTTTAAACATTTTCAATATTTCATAGACAGCATTAATGCACTTACTTGAATGAAAAGCAAACCTAGCACTTGTACCCCACGATTATCGTTCACTTTGTGTATTATGATGCAGATCTGATCAGTTTACACAACACTGAATGAAAAATAGTCAATAAATCTGGAATTGGAAAAATGATGTTTCTTTTGATGGTTTAAAGTGATAACTTGCTGAAAGCATGCGTTTGTAGCAAAGTGTTGACAGTATTTTTTCAAGCTTTGTTGTAAAGTGGAACTCAGATTTGTTCCCTTCTGAGCTACTTTAAAAGGGATCGACACTGTTTTTGATACTAAATATTTATTGGTTTTCTAACACTAAAACACAGAACTACTGATTCTGATTTGTCACCGTTTCGATGGTTGTAAAACGTTCTAACGAGGTGTTCTGCAGTCCTGTGAGGCGTCTCACTCATCACTACCTTAACCACATTCATGGATTGTTTAGCTGGTATCGGTATAATCCCACAAACATTGTAATGTAACTACCTCCTCTCATCTCCCCGTCTCATGTCCTGTTGAAACTGATTTTAATGTCAAGTAAAATTAATTAATAAAGCTGACGAAAACACCGAGTGTTCCTGAGCCTTCTGTGTTTTTTTTTTTCTCCCACCCTGTTGGTGCCACAAAGCTCACAAATGTGTTTATGGATTGCACTTCCCACACATCATCTGTCGCCGTTCCTGGACATCTTTGGTGTCTGTCGTCGCTAAAGGAGTGTTTATTCTAGACGACTACAGCTCAGGAAAGACTAGAGCGTACAACGGAACATGTTCCACGACGGGACGTAGAACTGAACCCCTGATGGTTGTCTTAACCCTCATGTCGTCCCACAGGTCAAAACTGACCCGTTTTAAAGTTTCAAAATGTGGAAAAAATATATTTTCACAGTGAAACTTCTGATGTCCACATTTTCAACATTTTTGGGAAATTTTTGAACATTTTTTGGTGGAAAAAAGAAATGTTAAAAATGTTTCTTTAAGAACATTCACAAAAAAATCCAGCGAAATTCGCTGGATTTTGGTTGATTTTTATGTGAATGTTCTTAAAGAAAATATCTGAATTTTTACACATATATATGGAATCACTTTAGATATTTTTAGGATTTTTTTTGGAAGATTTTTCCTCTTTTTGAAAATATTTACAAGAATTTTCTTGCCATATTTGGGGGATTTTTTTTTTTTAAATAAAACTTTTAAGGGAAACTTAAGGAATTGTTGGAATTTTCTTCCTGAATGTTTTGCAAATTTTCAGAAATTTGGGGATTTTTTTTTGCAGAATTTTTGGATTTTTTTTCAGACAAACAATAGTTTTTGGTGCCCATAAATGAAGACAACAGGAGGGTTAAGGTTCTGTAGCCCTTCATCATGCAAGTGATCACATTTGGTAATTTCCACACATTTAATATGGCGTTTCTCCTGCCTCTCAGTGGTGTGAGGTGTCAATGTGGTTTTCACCCAGCCAATCAGTGAAGATCACTCATCACACTACATCATGGCATTTGACCAATCAGCAGACGCCTAGAACGTATCAAACTTTCTCTTTTCTCCAAAGTTGGAACTAGTGGATTTGCGGCTCGGTCCTCGGAATGCCAAAACTAACTGTGGTTAGTTTACGAAACTCACACATTTTACGGTTGACTAGTTGTGCTAAGACATTTCTTGGAATTTTTTTTTTTCTTTTTTACTGCTAACAGGCAAGGAAACATATATGGTAACTTCACTGACTTTAAATTTCAACATGAAAATAAAAATTTTGAAAAATGTCACAAAAGCAAAAAAGTTATGTCCTCCAATGACACTCCGGGGTTGAAATTTTGAATTTCAAAGTATTTCAATGAGTGTCCTTTGGAAATCCTAAACAAATGTGACTATAGTGGCTTCAGGAAGTATCCAGATCCTGTCACTGTTTGCACATTTTACAGTAGATCAGTGGTTCTTAACCTTGTTGGAGGTACTGAACCCCACCACTTTCATATGCACATTCACCGAACCCTTCTTTATTGAAATACGATTTTTTTCAAATTCAAGACATAGTTATATGTTTTACTGGTGCACAAAATGAACCGTGCATTAACATCACTTGTGTTCTTGTATTCCCCATCTCCATGCAGCTTAAGGAAGTGTTCCTTTAGTTTTGCTAGAGTAGAATTGCTTAACTTGGCATTGCACATCATGCAGATAGGACACTGACTCCCATCACGTTCCGTTATACATGTGAATCCATGGTGTACATATTCGTCCGACCACTTTCTTTTTTTGCTCAACATAGTATGGATTAAAATATTAAGAAAGAAATCACACGACGTACCATCACGACAGTCACAAGTCGACTACTGAGCGCACCAAATTCCCTGCAGCACAGATTGACCAAGCAATGTAGTGATCACCTGCAGCCAGTGATGGCCAAGCAGGGCGTGTCATCACCAATCATATGAGTCGGATGTGTGTCTTGACTGACTCACCGAACCCAGGTTAAGAACCACTGCAGTAGATAGATCAGACCGAGGGCACAGAACCAAACTGAATAACAAAGAAGGGCCTTGATCTGGGGTCCGTTTCACGAAGCAGGTTCAACAAACTCTGAGTTTAACCCTGAACTCTGAGTTGATCTACTCTGAGATAGAAAACTCTGAGTTTTCGGTTTCACAACGGATGATTTGAGTTGGTTTAATCAACTCGGAGTAGTTTCACCCGGAGTTAAGCGCATGGACCACAACTCTGAAAAGCCAGTATCAATGGAGCGCCGATTCGACGAGTCACCATGGCAACGGGGAAGCGGAGGACTACACCGTTTGAACTGGAAATCTTAATGCGCTTATATAGCGAGTTTGAACACGTTTTTAGAAAGAAGTGCAGCACCTGCAGCTGCAAAAGAGAGGGAGACGGTGTGGGAGAACATTGCTGCCTGGGTCAATGTGTAAGTTTAAATCACAATAATATTACAGGAAAACTGTTTGAATAGTAGCCTATTAAGTTATTTCATTTAGGTGCAATCCTGCAGGGGTGAAGCGCATGAGGCAGGAGCTTAAGATGAAATATAAAAACATTTTTAAAACAGGTAAGAAGTCGGCATAATCTCATGGAGCTTCCTCATTTTGATCATGTTTTACATTGTAAAGTAGCCTAAATATTAGGTGGCTGTTTGACTGTGCAGTGGTTTTATCCCACACACAGCCTAAATGTCTGCATCCATATCATGTTCTGTTAAATAATTAAGCCTATATATACACACACACACACACACACACACACACACACACACACACACAGAGCCTTGATGGCTCTGACAGGTTTATTTCCAGGGAAAACCACAAAGATGGTAAAAGTCATTTCAGATCCAGACACACTTTTCTGACCGTCCTGCATACAGTTGTCTTACTGAAGTGCTCTGCATCTCCTACATTATATAAAAAAACTTCCATTTGCAAAGAACCGCAGCACAACACACAATATCTGCTGGGATGTGAGAGCATGACTGCGATTGGTAATGATGTAAATGTAAGGACGGATTAGGTTGTGGATGTACATTATGGACTGTGATGTGAAACTGTACCGCTCTAAAAGATACTTGTCGAGAAATGCGAGAACATCTATGCGCGGTCTGATAACAATCTCCTGACGAATATTTAATTCTCTGTGCAGTAATGCTGCTCCTTCATCTACTGGATCGTTAATAAAAGGACATGACATTTAGACACACGGCAGAACTAGACTTCGCCAAAACTCGCCAGCTGACTGAATTAAATAGCGTGTGGCTGAAAGAGGGCGGAGACTGAGAGAAACTCGAGGTTTACTGAGAAAAACCTGGTCCTGACCAGGTTAGAGTCATAGAGTCTGTTACTATGGTAACTGACCGAGAGTTTAAGTTACCTCTCTTTGTGAAACAGGCTAGAGTTACCCCTCTGTCTCTGGTTTGAGTTACCTCCCTTTATGAAACGGAAAACTCTGAGTTTCCCTCATTTCAGGGTTAACAAACTCAGAGTTTTCACTAAACCTGCTTCGTGAAACGGACCCCAGATGGTGGCCAAGAACCTGCCAGAAGGACTCCCACCTCAGCAGCTCTACATCAATCAAACCTTTATGTTAGAGTGGAAAAGACGGAAGCTACTTCAAGTACAAGCCACGACAGCCCACTTGGAGCTCGCCAAACTGCATTTAAAGGACTCCGAGAGCACGAGGAAAAAGATTCTCAGATGTGAGGAGTCAGAAACTGAACCATTTGCGCACAGAGTCTGGCAAACAGCACAGCCTCCTGCAGCGTCATGCTGTGGGTGGAGCTTCTTAGCAGCAGGAAGGATGAAGGCAGCCAAACACAGACAGGTCCTTGAAGAAAACTTAGAGTGCAGCGACATGAGACTGGAAAGATGACAGACCCGACGCCAACAGCCACGACTGCACTGGAGTGGCTTCAACAGAAATCTCAGACTGGATTGAGTGGAAGAAAGAGTTTTACCCAAGACGACTGGAAGCTGTTACTGCTGTCGAAGAGTCTTTTATTAACCCTCATGTCGTCCTGCGGGTCAAAATTGACCCGTTTTAAAGTTTGAAAATGTGGGGAAAATACATGTATTTTCACAGTGAAACTTCTGTTGTCCACATTTTCAACATTTTTGGGAAATCTTTGAACATTTTTTGATGGAAAAAAATGTTTAAAATGTTTCTTAAGAACATTCACAAAAAAATCAACTAAAATCCAGAGAATTTCGCTGGATTTTGGTTGATTTTTTTTTGTAAATGTTCTCAAAGAAAATATTAGAAGTTTTACTGATATATATGGAATCATTTTAGATATTTTTAGGACTTTTTTTTGGAAGATTTTTACAAATTTTTTGAAAATATTTACAAGAATTTTCTTGGACGAAGGAGCGGAGCTGGAACGCAAAACTCTTTATTTAGGAGTCGATCTATGCTCCAATACTCACCTCTGGGCTCAGAGTAGTGGCCAAAGAGCTATGCTTGTGGATAAAAGCACTCAAAATGAGTTTCCTCCACAGAGACGAGCTCAGAGATTCCACCAAGTTGGTTTGGGCGTCTGATTAGAATCCCCAGGTTTCCATTAGAGAACCATGACCTTGGACTTGGAGGTGCTGATCAGCCAACAGACCAGCAGTGGGAAAACAAAATAAAATCTGGTTCAAATTCTCTTTAAATACATCTATATCTGAACATTTTCTTTCAAAATAATCAAAAGGAAAAGGAGAGCTGCTTTTCTGTTTGATTATTCAGAAAGAGGACAAATTCGATTCCATCGATTTCTCCGATGTACAGAAAGACAGACGACATCGACCATCACCAGCTATCATCTTTTAATTATCTGCTGAGTTACAATCCTCCAAATGTACAACTCATGACATTTACAACAAACATTTATGTTTATAGTATTTTACGCAGTTACTATGGATACATCTCCACTGGCATGTGTCTTTAGAAGAGCACAGATCTGATAAATAACCATTCATACCTTTTAAAAAAACAGAAAAGCGTGGGCCCAGACCAGGAGACACACTGCGGCGTGTTGACAGGGTTAGGAAGGATCCAAACCGTCGTACGTAAAGAGAAACCCGTCCTCTGGAGGCGACTGTTTGGCGTCTGCGTTCGGTTACCGGTTCTCACCAGATTCCACACTTGGCTCCACACTGCCTACCCCAAGCTGTACATTCACAACACACACACGAACTGTACACACACGTGTAGGAATGGTGGCAGCTTTAATTCACACGGTTCAAAACACACTCCCCGGTGTGTTCACCTCCGATTCGGGGATTTCTGAGGTGCCGTAGCGTTAAAACCACACCGGGGAGAGGATCTTGAAGCAGCTCTTGTTCCAACTTCTCCTGTCCTTGTTGCTCTTCATAACTTCACTCCACTATTCTCTGCCCATCTAAAAATATTATAAAAGTTTCTTTTATAGATATTTTCTTGAATTCTGTTCACAGCACTACAAACAAAAGGATTTTACACATAGAAATTTGGCTATGCAAAATGTCAAACACCGACTGTGATGCATTGATCGGACTGATGGGAAGTAGGCAATTTTCTCAGCAACTGGAAGCAAACACAATTTATTCAGATCAGAAAGGTTTTAGTCAAGTCCTGCACCGTCTTTGATATAATGTGGTTTGTGTTAACCCTCGTGTCGTCCTGCGGGTCAAAATTGACCCAGTTTAAAGTTTGAAAATGTGGAAAAAATATATATTTTCTCAGTGAAATTTCTGATGTCCACATTTTCAAAATTTTTGGGAAATTTTTGAACATTTTTTGGTGGGAAAAAAAAATGTTAAAAATATTTCTTAAGAACATTCACAAAAAAAATCAACCAAAATCCAGTGAATTTCACTGGATTTTGGTTGATTTTTTTGTGAATGTCTTTAAAGAAAATATTAGAAGTTTTACCGATATATATGGAATCACTTTAGATATTTTTAGGATTTTTTTGGAAGATTTTTACTCATATTTTGAAAAATATTTACAAGAATTTTCTTGCCAAATTTGGGGGATTTTTTTAAATAAAATTTTTAAGGGAAATTTTTAAGGAATTATTGGAATTTTCTTCCTGAAGGTTTTGCAAATTTTCAGAAATTTGTGGAATTTTTTTTGGCTGAATTTTTGGATTTTTTTTCAGACAAGGAAACAATATTTTTGGTGTCTGTAAATGAAGACAACAGGAGGGTTAACTTTAATGGAAAAGACCTTTCGTGGTCGGAGATCGTGGATTATTTGCTGTTTTTGATCCAAACATAATGTTTAAACTTAGATGTCACTCAGAAGATTGGCTGATGTCCGGTGAACATTCTCACTGTCAAATTGGTTTTGAAGCTTCCAGGAGTTGAATGCAAGACCGTGATACGCAGTAGGAGCTCCTGGAGAGACGTTAGATTTCCGTTGGGAAAGGCACACTTCACATTTCCTAATAGTCTCGACTCAAACTTGGCTTCACTCTGGTTGATTAAACTGCTCGCCGCTCTGTTCTCCTCACATGATTCTCCTTCAGCGATGGGCTGGAAGGTTGGAGCCTCTAACTTCACTGTACAGCTGTCAAACATGGGGGAATGTGATCGGACAATTAAAACTCTAATATCTCTAAGTTTAAAGAACAAGTGCAAAAAAATACGAAAAGTGTACAAGACTCGAGATGTCAGGCTGTACTTGGGAGTAATGTAAGCGTTGGAGAGGTAAGATGAACACTGGCACACCTTCAACGGGACTAAAACATGCACAGTTTCTAGTCAATTTATACTCGAGCTACATGGGACACGACTGGGCACATCATGGATGGCTGTTTTCTTTTTAAAAAATGAAAGAAAAATCACGACAGGAAGGGTCTTTTTTTGTTCTTTTGTGCACTTTTTTGTTTTTTTACTGGTGGGTTACCGGCGGATGGTGTCACAGCTATGGTCGTAAAAGAGTGTCGACTCTTAATCTATTGCGTTAGGCTGTCTATGGCGCCTCAGCTCCGTGGAGCTACTTGTAGCAGGAGATGCATGCACAAGTAGAGGAGGGACTAGGGTTAGACTGATGGAGTGAAGATAAAGACATACCGTCACGTCAGCGGCGGCGCATCCGACTCACCCTAAAGGACCTGCAAACCCACCTAAATAAATCTCATTATTATGGCTTTCAGAGGAGAGTTGTGGTGTCCCGTGGTCGATTCCGTGTGGATTCTTGTCGTTCAAAATAAAACTTAAACCCGACAACGTTCTGATTTTGATGATCTGTGAGTGAAGTAGTGCACATCAGTCTAACCCTAGCAGAGGTTCTGTGGGGTGGAGAGTCGGGGGTAGAGACGTGGCTGGATGTCTGGCTGGCAGTTAACGCGACATGGTACCTTGGCACATGACGATGGGGCACGGGGAAGAGCAGTCATGAGGTGTCACTGGGTGATTTAGGTGGTCAGGCAGGCATTCGGGTGGGTGGGTGGTTGTGGGTAGGTGGGGCTGGAAACAGTCATTTAGCTCTGGGCAGTTAGCCGCTGCTCCGTGAGCGACGCCTGGTGCGATACCGTCTTGTTTTCGTGAGCCCTCAGCTTGGACACCACGTCGAGGAACGCCAGGCTCTGGACTTCTTTGTGGAGCGGCTCTGAGAACAGACGAGAGGAGGCAGCGTTATTAGATAAAACAATATACTCACATGCTGTTTTCATTCATAAACTCCATTTGCTCCTACTTTTAAATATCTGTATTAACCCTCCTGTTGTCCTCATTTACAGACACCAAAACATAGTTTCCTTACTGAAAAAAATGCAAAAATTCAGCAAAAAAATTCCCCAAATTTCTGAAAATTTGCAAAACCTTCAGGAAGAAAATTCCAATAATTCCTTAAAAGTTTCCCTTAAAAGTTTTATTTAAAAAAATAATGCCCCAAATGTGGCAAGACAATTCTTGTAAATATTTTCAAAAAATGAATAAAAATCTTCCAAAAAAATCCTAAAAATATCAAGTGATTCCATATATATCAGTAAAACTTGTAATATTTTCTTTAAGAACATTCACATAAAAATCAACCAAAATCCAGTGAAATTCACTGGATTTTGGTTGATTTTTATGTGAATGTTCTTAAACATTTTTTAACATTTCTTTTTTTCCACCAAAAAATGTTCAAAGATTTCCCAAAAATGTTGAAAATGTGGACATCAGAAGTTTCACTGTGAAAATATATATTTTTTCCCACATTTTCAAACTTTAAAACGGGTCAGTTTTGACCCGCAGGACGACACGAGGGTGAAGTTTTAGCCTTTTACAGAGGGAACTGGACATCACAAATGACCAACCAGGACACACATTGATACCTCTCAGTGCTTCGCTTTGGTAGCAGTGTGACAAAATAACTACCAAAGAAGATTATGTAAATGTTGAGCTAAATGCTGAACATTTCCACCAGCTTTAGCTCATGAATGACAGGGAAAAAGCTGAAACTTTGACTGTATTCGTAGCACAAAAACATGTAATCAGATCAAACTTGTGAAATGTGAAATACAGATTGCCAGCAGTTTGGTTGACAGCGATCTGTGAAGCTCACCTGAACCCATGACTGCACAGATGAGGATCATGGAGTTGTACTTGATCTCCGGGGCGCTCCTCTCGTCTGACAGCAGCTTGTGAAGCACCGACACCAGGCTGGCTCCCACAAAGTCCTTCTCAGCAGCAACTGAAATTCAGAATAAACACAGCCTCAGAGCGTCACCACGGTAAACACATCAGCGTGTCGTAGTTTTCTGTTCAGCCTGACAGATTCACCTCAGGGATGAAGGGAACTAGCCCGAGAAAGAAGCAAGACAAGCTAACGAATGCCGCAGCAAAGTAGTTCTCTATAGACTGCAGTCTGATTGGTCCTGTGGAAGATGTTGGTCTGAGGAACATTCATAAGATCAACGCATGACGTCAGTATGAGCCTCAACCTGCATCATTGGAAGGTTTTTTTTGTGTGTGACGATATAAACTGGAACTATAGTCCCCAACGCAGCGGTCATGGGTTCCAGTCCGACCCACGGACATTAACTCCTCTCACTCTCCGCTGTCCTAGATATTAACCCTCCTGTTGTCCTCATTTACAGGCATGTCCTTGTCGGAAAAAAAATCCAAAAATTCAGCAAAAAAAATTCCCCAAATTTCTGAAAATTTGCAAAACCTTCAGGAAGAAAATTCCAATAATTCCTTAAAAGTTCCCCTTAAAAGTTTTATTTTAAAAAATCCCCCAGATTTGGCAAGAAAATTCTTGCAAGTATTTCTCCTGAATTACTAGTCATGTATCAAACTGGATTTCTGATTAATTTGATCCAGTCATCCATTACTTTGGCTTAGCAGAGTACTTCTAGAATCTTACACAGTGGAGTTAAATATCAGCAAAACATATTTTTGATTGACATTGTGAAGCTTTTTCTTTCACAATACACATCATAACGAGCATTTCTCACATATTTGTAATAATAAAACAGCATTCAGACTTGATGTGCAGACTGTAAATCGCTGCTCTTACCTAACTCCAGCGCTGCTATGAGACCCAAAGCCACCAGCGCTTCGTTCTGCATGATCATATGCTCGCTGGTTGCCATGGTAACTAAATGCTTGACGCCACCTCCCTGGATGACGGTCTTGACGACTTCCTAAAAACAACACAGACGGGAAACACTGTCGACTAAACCAGTCCTGAGAAGCATTTTCAGATAAATACAGAAGGAACAGAAAGAAAGATAGAGAGCAGTAGAGGTGGATCTAAATCTGGAGTCATTATTTGTCACTTTTGCATTAAAACATGCAAATCAGCAAAAAGATTTCTGGCCAGTGTTGATGAATAAATAAAGAGGGTTTCTTATAACTACCACTGGACAGAAGATTATCATGACAGCATTCAGATTTGATTGGATAATGGCTCAATAGAGTAGATATCTGGATACAAATAAGGCTTTTAAAGCAGCTTTCTTTCTTTCTTTACAGCACCAGCATGTATTTCTGTCACTAACTTGTGCTCTAGACCTGACAGTGCAGGAATAATGACCCATTATTAAAGCCTCAGAGTGTTATAAGACTGTTCAAAGTGACCTTGGAGGACAGTGGTGAGTCTGACCTTGGACTTGCTGTGTCGAATGAGGGCTGACAGGAGCCTGTTGGACTCGCCCATCACTCCGGCGTGATCTTTGGCTTCGCACCACTCCACCAGCCTCTCCACCAGCTTCCCGTTGGTTCCCAGCTGGTCGGCAGCTTCGGCTGAACCAACACACACAGCAGGCAGGCGAGATTACTGTCATTTATTCTGGGGCGCACCGTCTTGAGCAGCTGTTGCCGCATTTCTGTGTCTCTTCCACTCAAGAAGTGAAAGTCTAACAGTCTGAGCAGCTGAGATTCTGTCTTAATTAGCTCGTTGTTTGGAATATCTTTCAACAGGACGTCAAAATTAACGAACTGGTGGGTTTAACACGACTGTACAGACTGCTGGGGTGATCGTCAGTTGCCAACATGAAGACAAAGACCTACCTTGTGTATCGATGAGCATCCGTAACGTCCCCAGGAGTTTAAACTGGACTGGAGGCATCTCTGACTGCAAAAACTTCAACACCACGTCCGCCACGCCGGCCGACAGCATCTTGGATTTGTTTACCACTGGAGAGGAAAACATGAAAGTAGATTTAAACACAGTTTGAAAAAACAAAAAAAGGGACCATCATTTCATCCAAGTTAGGACTAAGAAAACTTTGTTAGTCCATTTTAATCTGCAGTAGTTTCTGAAGCTCGGATAACAGCCTCATGAAATAAATTCCTGATGGAGACTTGCCAGCGTCGGAGAAAGTCACAACAAAGACCTTGAAGGATCATCTGGAAAACGCCAGCTGTCAGATCAAGTTATTGTGGCTGCTTTTAAGTTTTTAAAAGTGTGTGAGTATGTAACTGATATAAAGAATCCTCTGATGTTCTTGTCAGTGCTGTACTGTGACTAATCAGACATGCAAAATAGTATAGCAGATTGGAATAAGATGAGCCTTTGGGTTAGTTGAGCCACTCCATGCTTCTAAAAAAACCATGGAAGTGATGAAGAAAATACCTTCTAGTGTCACTCCTTCAGTCCATTTCCGATGGTTATCCACAATTGTTTGATCTTTTGTTATTTGTTACTGTCTGACAGACCCCCTCTCATCTTTTGTTGTTGCACTTTTGCTATTTACTTGCTGGTACATGGACAAGGTCTCCAAAAGTCCATGGAAGAGGGTTTGAACTACTGAATTTCTGGGTGTACAGGGTTCTTTCAGTCTCACTGATGGAGGGACTCACCAGGTATCGCCAGGTTCCTCAGGGCGCTCAGTGCTGCGTGTTGAACTGTGACATTTCCTTCCTCGACGTGCCGATCCAACAGCTCCAGAAGCTTCTGCACAATTCCAGTGTCCACCATGTGGATGCAGTTCCCATCTAAACACAGTCATTTAAAAATGCACGGTGAGGACTTGTGTTGAGATTACGAGACGGAATGATTGATAGAAATGATTTCAGTAGAGATGCTTTTGAGTTACTGTAGTGGAATTAACTTAGATAAATATAAACCTCCCACACACCCTTCTCTGCTTCTTTTCCTTCAGTTAGCTTTATTGTCTGTTATGTTAATTTGCAGCTCAGTGGGCAAAGATCAGTGTTACTCTACAGAACATCACTATTTTATCTTTGCTGCAGGCTGCTAATATTTTCCCTCTGCCATGTCTGACTCCCACAGCTGGGATGATAAAAGTTGTTACTAATTTTGCTCTACTTTCATCTCATCACAAATAATTCTCACCATTGCGGGCAAAGTTAGCGATGGCCAGAGCCCCAGCCAGCTGCAGCTGATGGTTGTGAGACGGGATCCAGGACAGAACCCTCTGGAAGACGCTGCCTTTTCCCCCCTCAAACAGCTTCTGCATGGATTCATCTGCACAGTGGACAGGATGAGTTACAACAGAACGAAGATGAAACAGACGTTAAACAACCAACTCCCAGCCATGCTGACTTATTGCTGGGTTGCTAATGGGATGTGCATACTGCTTTTTTAAAACAGGAATGAGTGAAAAGCGTGAACGGAGAGATCACATTTATTACGCATCACGCTCAGGTCTGCGCTGCTGCATGAAACATTTACATAAAGGCTGAATTATTCATTCTCTACATCAGCGCTGGACAGAGGACTCTGTGGATTTATATTTATGATCCTATAAAGTATGTGTGAAGGTGAAATTTTCCATCCATGAATTAAGTCGGCCTTGTGTTCTTAGAGACGAGTACAGCCGGCTGCAGGGTCGGTGCTGCAACTTAATCTGACAGTTTGAGGAAGGAATGAATTTTTAATTGCTGTTCCACCAAAGTTCAGTCTGAATGTGTGTATACAGTATGTTCTAATGATGAACGTGTATCAACCCTACTCTTGATAATGACATTAAAACCAGTTACTAGGATAACTGTGACCTGTAGTTATGTGACCTATAATTTCTTACTACTAAATTCAGACAAGACTGAAGTCATTGTATTTGGCCCCAAACATCTTAGAGAATTGCTTTCAAAGCATATAGTTACTCTGGATGGCATTACATTGGCCTCCAGTACTACTGTGAGGAACCTCGGTGTTATCTTTGACCAGGACATGTCCTTTAACTCACACATAAAACAAATCTGTAGGACTTCCTTTTTCCACCTGAGAAATATTGTGAAAATCAGGAACATCCTGTCTCAGAGTGATGCAGAAAAACTAGTCCATGCATGACTACAGTAATTCCTTATTATCAGGTTGTCCCAATAGCTCTCTGAAACATCTACAGCTGATCCAAAATGCTGCAGCCAGAGTACTGATGGGAGTTAGCAAGAGAGATCATATTTCTCCTATACTGGTTTCTCTTCATTGGCTTCCTGTTAAATCTAGAATAGAATTCAAAATCCTTCTTATGACATATAAAGCTCTTAACAACCAATCTCCATCATATCTTAAAGACCTGATAGTACCATATTATCCTAGCAGAACTCTTCGCTCTCAGACTGCAGGTTTACTTGTTGTTCCTAGAATCTCTAAAAGTAGAATGTGAGGCAGAGCCTTCAGTTATCAGCTCCTCTCCTGTGGAACCAGCTCCCAGTTTGGGTTCTGGAGGTGGACACCCTCTCTATTTTTAAGACCAGGCTTAAAACCTTACTTTTTGACAGATCTTATAGTTAGGACTGACTGGGGGACCCTGAGGGGGTCAGCTGGAGTCTTCCTCTTGGACGTCCCTTAGTTCTGCCCCTAGTTCTGCTGCTATAGGACTAGACTGCTGGAGGACCTCTCTGGATGCACTGAGCCCTTCTCTATCTACCATCAGATTTAATATATATATACCATTATTGCATTACACTCACTCTGTTTCTCCCTGTGTCCTTTCTCCGAGTGTCCCTGATCCCAGAGCTGGATGCTTCAGATCTGTGGTGGTTCTCCCACCAACTGGCCTAATCTCCATCTGTGGGATGCTGCTGCTGCTGACCTTCCTCCAGCCCACTGCTTCCAGCTGCCCATTTCCATCAATCTACTCTGCATTGCCCTCACTATACTTGATATGTTCATCTACATACTGTTTGAATTCTACTACCAGCTATACATGTAGTATATTTAATACCAGAGCCGTACATCATAGCAGTAAACTATGAATCAGTTTCAATGTCAGCGTCTACTTTGTATGTCTCATCCATGTTCCTTGTCCCCCACCCAATAAATTGAACTGAATCAAGAGGCACCGTGTATCTATCAAACTCTGGTGTTCACCTCCAAGCAGCAGGAGAACCATGAGGTCAGAGGCTGTCTTCAGCTGGGTGACGTCCTCCTCTCGCTCCCCGTCCACGGTCTGAGCCACCACCTCCAGCAGACACTCCACCAGGCCGGCCTCCACCAGCTGCAGCTTTATCACATCTGGCAGGGGGTGGGGGGAGAAGCAGACATTCAGAAAAGACCACAGAGGGTTTTTAAGTCTGAGACAAGCTGCTGCAATGCAGTGGTACAACATATGACTGCTATTAGCTCCAGTAGCCTGAGTGCTAGCAGTGACTGCATAACAAAACATAATATTTAGTAGATTGTTAGTTAAAGCAGCGGCAACCAACCACTGGGCTGCACAGTGAGAGTAAAAATGTTTTATTTTTGTTTTTTTTTAGTTCCTGTGAAGTCTACACTGTTTTATTTTGAAAAATGACTACATCTTCTTCCTGTCACATCCATCTATGCTTGTTTCCCGCACTTCACTCTGTCAGTTTTCATGCCGTTAAATGAACCTCTCAGTCTAACCCAATCTGCCAAAATGAATAACAAACAAAAGTCTCTGGAGAGCTTCTTGAAAAAGAGGGAGAGGCCGAGACAGAAGTAAGGCAGAAAATAAACACATATTTAGCAATAAAAAGTAATTTTATTCATTTAGCACACTTTTTATTAAAAAAAAAAAAAGGTTTGAGACCATTAAATTAAAGGATAGGTTCTCAAGTTTACTTTTCTGTCCTAAAACAATATTTAGCAAGACACATAAACAATGAAAACAGACTATTTTTCAGCTATTTTTTGCTTAATTTGTATTAAAATAGTGAAGATGCTCCACAGGAAGCAATGGGGTGCTTTATTTTGAGTATTCTCCTATATAAATCACTTTTTTGTTCATGAAATATGTATCTGGTCCAATATAATAAAACCTACTCATTTGAAGCACCTTATTTTATCTTAAGCTTCTCAGTTTAAACTACTAAACTGATCATTTTAAAATGGCCGATAAAGCATGAATCAAATTAATCCCAAAAAATAGTGCAACATGTCCAGCTGTCTTGATAAAGACGGTCTAAAACCTGAAGATATTCAGTTTGCAATGATAACAAAATAGAGGAAAGTTGAACATCTTCGTAACATTTGCCATTTAGTCCTAAAGACGTCTTGTAAGAATTCAACAGTTATCAGAATAGCTGCTAATCTGGAATTGCTTAAAATTGTGATGTTTTATTCAAATGTACACCATTAAACCAAAAGAATCTGTGCTTCTTGGCACAACTGTGAAGCCATTAATGAGCTGCGAACAGACAAAAAACGTCTTGGCTGAACTGCAGGCAGTGTTTACTCAAAGCAGATAGAAACCAAGAATGATGTTAGAAAGTAGAGCTTGTTCCTTTACAAATGGTTCCATCTGAGCTTAATTCAAATTTGTTCTGTGTGTGAATGTGTCCTTTTCATACAGAGATTTGAGAATATCTTTACTTTTCCTGGAGTTTTAAATAGCGCTGAGTGTTTTCAGGGTGGAGGCTGACAGGTCATCTCTGTTTATGTAAGAGGAAACAGATAAACATTCTTGTTGATGCAATAAATAGTTTAAATCAATTCACAACCTCCATCCTTGGTTCATCTACAATCCTAAGTAGATACGATAGTGGCTTTTATGATGCTTTTTCTGTTCTGGGGCTCAGAATCCAGTTCAGTCCACCTCTGTCTAATGGGAGTTTTTAGTTCTGTTTTAGTTTTTGAGTCAGCTGTTCATCTCTACAGGACAATCTACATCTAACCAGCTTCCTTCTGCGTTGAGTAATAGATCACTGTGTCAGTTCAGGGCATTGACCAACCAGAGTAGGGTGGCTCTTATGAAACAGTTGATCTTTTGTAGTTTATAACAAGATTCAGAGGCTTAAAAAATACATATAAGAGGGGGAAAACACAGGATGTAATCTGGGGGAAAGCCTGGTTTGTGGTGAAACTACAGAATCAACCATTTAAAGACTTGATTTGAAAACATCAGCAAGCACCAGGATCCAACTTATGACAGAAAACAACACAGATAACAGATAAGAGTATCAAAATGTATATATACAGCTAGACTTGACCATCAAAATTGAACAATTCTGAGGCATTTCTTCAGCAGAAAATGACACAAAATCCTTGGCTGCAGCTTGTAAAATGTGGATTTAATGATTTTCTTATCTATCAAGACGGTAAATTTGCTATCTTTAGGTTTTGAATGACAAATAGAGATCTCTGAAGATGTCAGCTCAAACTCTGGAAACTTGCGATGGACATTTTTATACTCACTGACACAAAAACTCCTACGCAAATCTAACAATCTGAAATCATTCAGCAGTTTTCCTTGTGTCGGTTAATCAAGAATGAAGCACTAAAAATTAGTACAACTCGATTACAAAGAGAGAAAGAGAACCCAAAAGAATTTCATTCTTCTGTCATAAACTAGTTTTTTATAGAATATTTCACTCTGTTTAATTACCTTTTGAGGAGAGTATCTTGCTGCAAAGACCTGCCGAAATGTAGGCGTTTTACTTCTGATGATGAATATGAATGAAACAAACATTTTTTGTTGTTTAAGTTCACATATAAGTCTAATTCGTGTCCCACCACTAATTCTATTCTAACAATCCAGGTTTTCACAGCTTTTTCTGTCTCACCGCTGCAGCTCTGAATGTTTCACAGAACAAGCGCCGAGTTCTTCCAGTAACCTAATGAACAGTGTGACAAATGCAAGAAACGGTGGAGAGGCAGAGAGCGAGGTTTCTCTCTGGTAGAGTTAAGTAGGACGTTGTCCTGGAGACTGACGGCGTGGGAGCACTCGGTGTGCCTGGAATGGCGATAACGACGGCCAGTAAGACGCTCTCTGCTGCTGCTGCTGAGACACACGCATGCTGACATGTTTGAAAAAGAGCAGCTAAGTGAATGCAGCAGCTCCGTCTGCCATGACTGTGCAGTTAGCAGCCAGCCTGGAAAGCATGACTCACACCGACAGGAGAATTTACTATGCAGTAGGTGGTGGACGTGATTTTCATCCAAAGGACATGAAAACCTTGCAGTCTTTGTTTTGTGTTTAAATCTTCAGGCTCCCCGTGCACTGCAGCTGGCCTTTTTTATAGCGCTTTGCAATTATATATATATACAAACAAGACACATTACCATTCTCTGCAAGTGGAGCCAGAACCTCAAAAATCATTTCCTTCTTCTCGTGCTCGCTCTGCTTCTGGAAAAGACGCACCAGCTCCTCGGCGATGTTGGTGGAGGCAAACTGCTCTTTGCTGGACTCTGAAAACACAAAAAGGTGTTTCACAAGCATCAAAAAAGTGGCTTTAGACATCAAATCTGACTTGGTTCTGGTGTTGTTTTAGAAATGAATGAGTTTGACTTCTACAGGTGTATTTTTAAGTTGTTTAACCCACGATAGCCATGTTATCTAACAAGTAAAAATGCAAAAAAAGGGTCATAAGTGCACCATAGAGTCACTTTAACCCTCATGTCGTCCTGCGGGTCAAAATTGACCTGTTTTAAAGTTTGAAAATGTGGGGGAAAAAAAATTTCACAGTGAAACTTCTGATGTCCACATTTTCAACATTTTTGGGAAATCTTTGAACATTTTCTGGTGGAAAAAAAAAGAAATGTTAAAAATGTTTCTTAAGAACATTCACATAAAAATCAACCAAAATCCAGTGAATTTCACTGGATTTTGGTTGATTTTTATGTGAATGTTCTTAAAGAAAATATAAAAAGCTTTACTGACATATATGGAATCACTTTAGATATTTTTCAGATTTTTTTTGAAGATTTTTACTCATTTAAAAAAAATATTTACAAGAATTTTCTTGGCAAATTTGGGGGATTTTTTTTCCAATAAAACTTTTAAGGGAAACTTTTAAGCAATTATTGGAATTTTCTTCCTGAAGGTTTTGCAAATTTTCAGAAATTTGGGGAATTTTTTTGCTGAATTTTTGGATTTTGTTCAGACAAGGAAACAATATTTTTTGGTGCCTGTAAATGAAGACAACAGGAGGGTTAACTGGCACTTTATCCAGATGTACCCCTTTTCCACCAAGAAGAACCAGGTGCTAATTCAGTGCTGGTGCTTAGTTGATTCAAATCTCCTTAGAACCGGTTTTCCATTGGCAAGGAGCGAAGTTAGAGCCACGTCTATCTATCTATCTATCTATCTATCTATCTATCTATCTATCTATCTATCTATCTATCTATCTATCTATCTATCTATCTATCTATCCATCTATCCATCCATCCATCCATCCATCCATCCATCCATCCATCCATCCATCCATCCATCCATCCATCACTGTAAAACGTCAGTACGTGACTGCATGTGTAGTTGTTCAACAACGTTGGCGCATCGTCACCACTCAAGTGCCGTTCCTGACTTTGCAGGCCTACATTATGATCCACAAACAAATAATCAAACTGTTAGTAGCTACTTGTCTTCATCGGAGTCACAGGCAACAATGACTATGTTTGAGAAGACAGGCAGTTATCAAAGATGTTTTGATTCTTAACAGTGAACATGTTAGCGTTAGCTTGGCAAAGATTACATAGCGGTTAAACAAACGCAGTAAGTTGATGATAATATCTACATTTATCTCTACAGATGGTCTAAAGGCTAATTGTGGGGTAGAGGTCAGCTGTTCTTGGGAACATCCGCGATCACGCTACTGGTGAGGAAACAACTGTACTGGATTCCAGCTGAGACGTGCTGTTCTACCCAAACTGTCATGAGACATTGAGTTTTTTTATTGTGATTTGCCCACTATTATTAGCTTTTCTTTCAACAAATAGCTTGAGATGAGGAAATCGCTCGGCTGTTTAAAAATGGCGGTTCTGTGTTTCCGCTGTTGATCATTGGTCACCGTAGCCCCGGCCCCAGCCCGACGTACTCGGTTCTTTACTCTGGCCAGCAAAGGGTTTGTGCTTCCTGAGCACCAGAGCTTTTGGTGGAAACACAAAGAACTGGTGCAAAGTCAGGCACTGGCTCCAAACTAGCACTAGAACCAGCTTGGTGGGAAATGGGCCATGAACACTTGAAACAGAGACAATTTCAATTTAATTTTAGCTGCAATATGTCACAGGGATGTGTATGTTTTAAATTATGCTTTTTTCTTGTGTTTTATCAGATTCCTACAGAAACGCCCTCTCATGTCGCCTGCCTACACTAACAGCTAAATGACATTTTGATCTGCAAAAGCAGAAAGAATCAACAGATTTGCTAACTGCTCCTTGAAGTAATCATATGTAAAATTTCTTTAAAACAAGTCTCTCCACACATGTTCAATATTACTAGAGTCTGTTTTCAAGCCCACATGTGTAATATAACTTCTGTAAACCACAAAATATGTGCAACTACTGTCTCAGGGTATCTATTTTTAACACTTTTTTCAAAACAAAGGGTCATTCCTTTTTCTTTCTTTATTTTTCCTATGTGTAAAGCTAATGAGAAAATGCACAAAGAATTCCAACCTGTACTGTAATGTGCTCGTGCAAATGGCAATAAAACTTCCTTCCGCACATCTCATTTGAAAATTCGCCAAAATAGATCGTTGGGACCCAATTATATGAAAACAAAAAACTACTCAGACTCCCTAGAAACTCCCTAGTAAGTCTATCGTAAATAAACTCACCGAGCTCAGCCAAATTGCCAAAGGCAATTAGACACATTTCCGTCAGGGCTATATTGTGGGAATGGATGCCCAGCAGCTTCACCAGTGTGGGAATCACACCCATGTTGATCAGCTGGGCTTGTAACGAATCTGTAAAACAAAAGCACAGACATAGAAGGACGGGCAGTTCATCGGTTGTTCTGAATATAAAGAAGTCTGTGGAGATCAAGAGAAAAGCATGTGATTTTTTTGACTGCTTGGTGGTCAATATGATGTATTTTACTAACCAGATGCCATTTGTGTTGATCTTCGATGTTTAAAAGGCTTCAAACACCATTATCACCCAATGTTTGCAATCAAATCTAAAATGAACCTGCACCAAATAAGTCACCCCGAGTTGGTGTCAAGGTCTTTCTGTGATTGAAGTTAGAAGCAGCAAAGCAAATCCAACACTTAAGATCCCCAAAACATGAAAAGAAAGCCGTAGTTGTGTTTGACATTTGGCGCCAAGAAGTTATTAGAAGCACCTGGATAGCAAAAAGAAAGTTCCACTGAAAAACCACAGTCAATCAAGCTCAAGAATCATGAGTGGGTAGATGAGCAGAAGAGAAAGAAGAAGGAAAACATCCAGTTTTGATCTGAATGTAAATCAGAAGTAGCAGCAACACAAGCTGAACCCTTGAAGCTGCACTTCAAGGAACCCAACTGCTACGTGTTGGTAACGAACCAAAATTCCCATATTTTACATGGCATGCCACCGTATCAGGTATAGCAGAGTGGATGGATTGCAGGGTGTTGTTCGTTCAGTGCAAATAAGGCTGAAGATTTAAGGTTTTTTTGAAAGACAGAGCAAAATGGCTGAAAAAACAAGAAAGCCATTACAATGATACTAAACATTACTGTGATGATGTTTGTGTTCTTTAAATACTTATTATTATCCATTTTTTATGTTGTAATTCCACTATCAGAAGTGATTTCTGTTCTGTGGGTTTTGGCAGACGTGTTAATATCAACTTAACTTGGCTAAACCATTATAACAATGAAATAGCAAGACGCTAAATGCTACTAGCACAAAAAGATAGTTGGTGTTAGGCAGAAGCCATTTATCAACTACTATGTTGTCATCTAAGGACAGTATAAATATGTTTCACTACAGTTTCTAAAACTTTTACAGGTTTTTAAGACACTGAAGTGCATTAATCAATTAACCAATCACGACAACAATTAATAACACATGATATAAATGTGTAATTCTGACGATAGAAAGCAGATTTGTTGGCAATAAAATGTCATGATTGTAACACATCTTAAACAAGATTCATACCCACTTTACTCTGTGGAAGAATAGTTTTTTAACACTGTCGCATTTTAAAGCACGTTACGTCAGATGTGAATCTGGTGTCCCTCAGGGTTTGATACTGGGTCTTGTGTCGGACCATGTGAATGTTTAATGTTGTCCAAATAACAAAAACTTTGTACAAAATAACCTGAAACTTATTTACATTTGGTTAATTTTACATGAAATTATTCACCAATGACTTCTATTCTCTTGAAAATGTTCATACTTTGATTTTTTTGTGAGGTTTTAAAACGTGTCTTTCCTGCCAAATGAAATTTGAACTATTGATTAAACTTTTGATTAAAAAGTTGTCTTTATTTCAGTTTTTTTTTTTAAATAATGACGTCAGCTGTAAACTTCAGATGATCTTGTTTTAGTTTTGGCCCATGCAGGCCTCCGTATGCAAGGTCCAGCAGCCTCACTGATAAACTTGCTGCTACTATATTAATCAGATTGATCAGGGTTATTGATCATTGCATGTTTATGAACTTGGTCAGGTGTCCTGCTAAAAAAATGAAAGGTATTAAGGGTTTGTGATAAAACATTAATAAAAACCAATAAAAAACATGACTCGTTAAATACTCACCAGGCATTATGAGTCTAGTTTCAATATTTAAGTGTGTGTCTCTATGTCCATTTCTTAAGAGGTTCATTTTAATTCAGTGTTAGCGGGGAGCTGGCTCCACAGTAGCTACATACTTAGTCCAAACCCAAACGTCCCCCTCACCCAGTCGAGCAGATCCAACCACCATCCGGTGCCAACAGACACCTTGGCAGAAGCTCTAAGCCTGTCACATCACACACTCGCTGCTCTCAACAAGCCTCGTTACCACAAAGCCGCCGATTGCAGGAAAGTCCAGAAAACACAGATGTATGCAGCGTAGATTTACTTCTCTCACCTTAGTAAACTCATAGTAGGTAAAGTGTAAGTAACCAGTGGGATAAACTACTTCTAAAACACTTTACACAATCTGCAATCTAACAATTCTGCACCCTGAAGGAACAGTTCAACAAGTACAGAGCAGGAGTGGTTAGCCTAGCTTAGCGTAAAGGCTGCAAGGAGAGGGAAGCAGGTAGCTACAAACACCTTTAAAGCCCCATAATTATTAACATTTGATATCCTATTTGTTTAATTCACAAATCAATTGTAACAGCTCAGTGAAACCACAATAAAGCAGAGCAGTGTTTTGAGCTAAATGCTAACATTCTTGCACTTTACACTGGCAATGCTAACATGTTAATTAGCTGGTAATGTTAGTGTGTTAATATAGTAACATTAGCCAAGTGGCACTAAACACAAAGTACAGGAGGTCCTCGGTTTACGACGCCCTCGACTTATGTCGTTTCGCTGTTATGTCGGAAGAGGTTACGGACCGGTCCTCGGTTTAACGTACGGCGTTACGTCGTTACGTCAGAACTGGTTCAGTGGAACTAGTTGGCGAGCGGAGCGGACGAATACGTCGTCACGCGGTGCTATAAGACGGTTTTGTGTACATTTGCCGCTTGGATTATGCTACATACTTTCGCAACCTTCATTATGGCTCCCAAGCGTAAGTCAGACTCTTGTTGTGTTTCAGTGTGAGTTTATGACTGTTTGTCATTACAGTAGTTGTACAAGTGAACTACGTGATATGATGAAACACGTAAAGGCTTTGTTTGCATTTTCACCGGAGTTCCGACTTACGGCGAAAATCGACTTGCATCACAACGTAGGAACGGAACTCCCGATGTAAGTCGAGGACCCCTTGTATTGAGATCCAAATTATTTATTACAATCATTCACTGATTTTAGTGTCAATAAAATGTTTATTGCGCTGTTCCTGCTAATGTATAAATATATATGCACATCTCAGTGTTCAGATTATACTTGTGCAGCCTTAAAAAGAACTAGTCAATGAGTACCTGCCGAGTATATTAACTAAGCAAACTCACAAAGTGGTGGGTGGAAGTTGCTGCCGGGATGAAAGCCAGCTCTCAGCAAACATTAATAATAGCAGATTACCTCAGATGTGAAGTCGGAAAAGCAAGAGAGCGTGGTAGAAAGAACAAGACAAAGATCAGCCCACATCTTCAGCCCTACTGTCTGTGTATAAAGGAAGAGAACATCCGCTGATTAGTTGAGATGAGTTAATAACGGTTCTTGGGGGGAAGATGGTCATTACCATTATCATTGCTATAGTTCATCAGCATGCCACAAAAGACAGTCAAGAGCTTCTCATTTTCCGGCTCAGTATTTTGGGAGAGGGATTTAATGTGTTCAGCTACTATCTGAGCCCCTCCTGCCAGGTCAACTGCACTCCTGCCCTCATCTGCAAAACAAAAAGGCCAGGACACAAATCAACCACAAAGCAAAGGAAAAAGTAAAGCAAAAAATAAAACAACCACAATCTGAAAAAACACATTTGAAAGAACTGTTAAGCAGTACAAAATTATACATATCAGAGCAAAAACTAAGGCTGAAAACAGTCAAAAAACAAGCTGAAAGGAAAGAATTTTGACAGCTATATGACAAACATCCTGAATGTGGTGCATCAAGATTCACATAATCTGATAAAAGGATCGTTTTTAGATTTAAATCCATACAAGAACCTGGAGCCGGATTTATCTAAAGCCACAATTGACACTGGCAGCCATAATTCTTTCCTTTTTCATAGATAACGTATTTCCACAGTAGCTGCAGATAACAGAATAACACCAAACCTTCCCCTGAACTTAACAGAATCAACAACACAAATCAAAGAACTGCAATCTAAAAATCAAAAAAAGAAGCTTAAACAAACTAAACATTTGCCCATTTCCAGTTGGTACTCCTCTGAAGACCGTTTGATATTCATGTCAGGGACTTCTTCCATTTGTCTGCAGGAACAATAAATGCTCAGTAGTGATAATTGTCTCTGTGGGAGGGTTTTCTCTGGGAGGAGAGCTGCCAAACGGAAGCGCTTACATGAGTCAGCTCTCTCAGAATCAGCCACTACTTTCATTCACTGGTGGCGATGTGCCGCGCCTCGTCTCTCGGAAACACAGCGGGGACATGAGCATGATATCTGCTGCTGGCTCTGGTCGTGAAAAGATGCTGATTCAACAATGAGTTGTAGGACTCCATAGCGAAGCGATACTCAGGTCATCAAACCATGTGTAATGTTGCACCAATATCTGTTAATCCTGTCACCTTTGTTTGAACTACCTCCTCGTGTGTTTACATTTCCTACATATTATTCATACATTTTCTCTCTTTTGTTAACCACCATAATTTCATTGTATTGCTGTCTGCAGCCGTACAATGAAAATAAAGGGCTTGAATTGTCTTAAAGTTATTTTTTGGCCTTTTGTTGGCTTTTACTGGATAGGTTAGTAGAAAGGCAGACAGGAAACTAGGGAGAAGAATGGGGGGAAGATCTGCAGCAAAGGGCTGTGAGCTGGAATCGAACCCAGGCCATTGTGATGGTGGTGGAGTTTTGGTCTTTCATCTACAATTCTGTTGCTGATCCTCATAGACAGAATCTCTAGTGGGCGGCATCCAGTCTGGACAGTTATTCTGCTTTCTCCAGCCTCTCGACTAAAGAGCGCACTGGGACACTTTGAACAGAGTGTGAAGCAGCTGGGATGAAGGTCAGCACCTCCTAGTGTGATAGTTTTGGTTCACGGTGCCAGAAAACAGCGAGCTGCTTCCCGCAGGTTGGCAGCAAGATGACGTCCCGAGTGAAGCAGTTCAAAAATCACGGGCTCCTCAAAGCAAGGGCAAAGTTGGCAGGAATGGAGGCATCGCTCTGGCAGTGGACCATCGCGGTGAGGATGAAGCTTCCCTTATGGTCATGGGGTTGTCTTTTTGTACACCAATCATGCAACTATTCCTTTTTCTTTGCGTGACCAGTGAACTGCATGAGTGAATTCAAGGAGAAAACGTCCATAACCATGTTCTTTTATCCCCATTTACACAATTCTGATTACTAAGGTTTTGCAAAACACTTCTTGGTGGGTTCAGAACAAGAGCAAACCCTTCAATCGTTTCGTTGTAAAACGTGTCAAGGAGAAACACCTAGTTCATCTGAAGCATAGTGAACCTTCAGAGATCTGACGTCTTGAAGAAACTCAGTAGATAGTTGCAAACGACATGGTTCACTTGGGACTCTTCATTAGCTTCACCCTCATTGCTAAAGATTTAACATTTATAACAGTCACACCTTGAAAAAAGTCTTCTGGTTTGGATATTTGTCATTTCAGTTATATTAAAGTAGCATTTCCCATTTACAAATTGTATGCAATGTACACTGAGGCCCTTTTGTTGGTTAGGTTAAAGCTTAAGAATAAGACAAACCTCAACTCGCTGATTTGATTACCAATTCTTTTTATCCGACAAAGTTTGTAAGGGTGATTGCTTTACCTTGTCGACATGTTTCGACTACGTCTGCAGTCTTCCTCAGAGCGTCATCCGACGTGAGATGACATTTCCTTTTGAACAAATTTTGATCAATTGCTGACAAGTTTTAAGTCATTTTGGAAAATGTTGCATCATTTTTGGTAAATGTCAAGTCATTTTAGACAAATTTAGACTAATTTTTGACAATTTTTTTGGCATTTCAGACATGTTTTGTGTCTCGTTTTTGCAGTTTTAAGTCTTGTTTTTGTCATTTAGTCTCGTTTTTGTAGTTTTGTGTCTCGTTTTTGTCATTTTCTGTCATCTTTGTCATTTTCTTTTTAAATTTTTTTCTTAAAAATTTGCAGATTTTTTAAATGTTTTGTGTCTCGTTTTTGTCATTTTGTGTCTCGTTTTTGTCGTTTTCTGTCTTGTTTCTGTTGCTTTCTTTTTAAAAAAAATTTTTAAATAAAAAATTTGCTGATTTTAGAGACAAAAAGCGTTTTGTGTTTTGTTTTTGTCATTTGTGTCTTGTTTTTGTTGTTTTCTGTCTTGTTTTTGTTGCTTTGTGTCTTGTTTTTGTCATTTTCTGTTTTGTTTTTGTTGCTTTGTGTCTTGTTTTTGTCATTTTGTGTCTTGTTTTTGTCATTTTCTGTTTGTTCTTGTCACTTTGTGTCTCGTTTTTGTCATTTTGTGTCTTGTTTTTGTCATTTTCTGTTTGTTTTTGTCATTTTGTGTCTTGTTTTTTGTGTCTTGTTCTCGTTTTAAGTCATTTTGGATAATTTTTCATCTTTTCTGGTAAACGTCAAGTCATTTTAGATAAATTTTGATCAATTTCGGACAGTTTTTCGTCATTTCAGACATATTTCAGTAATTTGAGATGGGGATTTTGCCATTTTGAAAAAGTTTCAAGTCAGAAATGTTGACCTTTTAGAGCCATTTTTGAACAAAGGTTTAATACTGGACAAATCTCCAATTATTTTGGACATTTATTGTCTTTTCAGAACAGGTTTCAAGTCATTTTGGACAAATATTTGTCATTTCAGAGACATTTCAAATAGTCAGCGACTGTGCTTTCTGTGTACACTCAAATCCATTTTATCATGTAAAGAAAGTGCTTTCAGGTAATCCCCTTCTTGCTGAAGAAACCGGGCCGATATCTATCATATCACAAGCGTGTGTTTCTTGAAGGAAACGAGCAGCTGCTTCCCCACGCTCTCCCGCCGCGTCTATCACACAACCATGCCAGCTAACCGAGACCCCCCTCCACTCCAACAAATGTCACATCCCACCAGATTCCACAGATACCCGGCTTTCCAACAAGACAGGGGGAACTATGCACCACACAGCTGTGATTAAAGCCTCTCAAGCAGGCAGTAAAATCAGGCTTAGAGCCTGCTGCTCGTCCCCGAGGTCACCGCTCAAATACTCCGCTGGTACGCTCGCTAATGAAATTTCTTAGAGTGGATGTTTCAAAAGGGCTACAAGAAGCATTTTCAGACACAATCAGATTATTGTCAGATAAGCTGTAATACCTCAGTTTTGAGTTTGCATGTCACAACACAAATGGGTTCGACGGTTTCGTCATCGCATATGGCGCTCATCCCTGCTCTTCATTTTGACGTCAAACCAAATGTATTTTAGCATTTTAGCTGAAATTTCTGACTTGTAATAAGATTTTCTCCAGTACTTCAAGTACATGTGACATATTTTAACAGTGTTTTGGTCAAAGATTAAATTAAGAGACCCCAGAGAAGTGGGTCTGTCGTTTTTAAAATACAGTCAAATCTAATTTACATAACATTCTTTTGTCTCTACAGCAAAACCATGACAAAACTACATCTTTATCTACTATTTACATCTGTATGTAGACTCAAAGGTGAATGTTGTGTATTAGCTTACTTAGAAAATGTCACTAGAGCAACAGAAACAACCTCAACTCCCAGCATTGACAACCATATACTCAATCCTCCCTTTCCAAGCATATAGGAGAGCAAAAGTTGGTTGTACTTTTAACAAAAGAATGCTAAAAGACCTCTCTCGATCCAGTGTTTGGTGTGTCCATTTTGGGTTACTGTAGAAATATGGTGGCCTAACATGGTGGGCACCATGGAAGAAGACTATGGTTGGGCATTGGGAACTGGTTCCTACTTAGAAAGTGACTTTCTAAAGGAATCGCTGACTGTTTTTATCTACAGCTCGTTGCAAACAATCAAAGTTTGCTCCTGTACAACCCAAGGAAAACAATGAAAAACTCTGTTCTCCCTTTACCACCCTTGCAGACCAACCAACAAGATATAACACTGGTCTCTTACACCTCTTTATGTGTGATAATATCATGCTAACCAATAACAGAATGTTGGGTTCATTATCCTCCATGCCATACCTGAAGAAATGTAAATTCATCATGTCATATGTGTACTTATCCATATGTAAACTCACCACATAACAACTGGCCTTATCCATATGTAAATTTCACTATGTCATAATGTACACTATCACTCAAAACTTTTGGTTCACTTAGAAATGTCCTTATTGTTGAAAGAAAAGCCATTTTTTTCAATGAAGATAACATTAAATTTATCAAAAATCTAGTCAAGACATGGTTAATGTGGTAAATTACTATTTTAGTTGGAAATTTTTCATGGAATATCTCCATAGGGGTACAGAGGAACATTTCCAGCAACCATCACTCCTGTGTTCTAATGCTACATTGTGTTAGCTAATGGTGTTGAAAGGCTAATTGATGATTAGAAAACCCTTTAGCAGGTGTGTTAGCACACGGATAAAAGTGTGAGTTCTCATGGAAAACATGAAATTGTCTGGGTGACCCCAAACTTTTAAACGGTAGTGTATATATCCATATGGGGAGTCATCATGCCTGTTTTTTTTTTTTTTTTTTTTAATCATATCTTTATTTTGTAGCCCTGTTGTACTTCATTTTCTTGCTTCTTTATGCCTTATCTGTATCCAGCTGCTGTAATGTGAATTTCTATGGTGAAAGATTAATAAATCTTATCTTAATCATTGGGAGAGCTTAATTTAAATTCTGCTTATTGGTTCCTGGACAAACATTGGCCTGTAAACAAAGTACTGTACATCTACCACTAATGGTCTCCACCATTAGCTATGAGAGCTTAATGTATTGGGACTCTATTTGTTTGTGAGAGCAAAAATTATTTTCACAGAAACTTTGAGCAACTATATTGCTCATTGAGGGGCACTATAGTCGGGTAAAGTCTGCTTTACTACCCTTAACTATCCTAATAGCACTTCTTTGTGACTTCTGGTACTTGGCCTAAACAAAAAGTCAATCACAGTTATACTCTAAGTCCAACAGAAAGTCAGCCATTTTGCATTATCTATTAAAATTTTAGGAATGAATTCCTCACCGAGGGTAAGTCCGAGAGACTTACTCCTTGGTACCCCCCTAACCCAAACTAACGAATCTAGTCTCACCACCTTCTACAAATCGGTAACTTTACTTGTTGACAAACACATAGAAACTACAGCAATTCATTTAATTCTTAAGTGTTTGTTTACCTCGATATAAAGAGATGGATAGGAAGTACTCAGGTACCCCTCTGTCAAAGTCTTGCATCGAAAATGTCACTTAAAGTAGAAGTATATCATCGTAATCAGGCAAACATACTAAGATATTAAAATTCTAAATGATCAATAACGAGAAGATTATTTCAAAATGAATTTCATTGGATCCTTCTTGGTCTGTATCCAAAAGAAGATAACTACCATTCAAATGAACAAATCTTAATAAACCTAAGCTTTCTAGCTGCTAAAAAGGTATTAGAAAATTTCAATTACATGGCTTTTTATTGACTAATAAAAACACTGTCTCCTGTGGCTGGTAGATTATAATACACTAGATTAAACAATTGAATTGTTATTACTTATACATCAGTGTAAAAGCCCATTTTTACTATTGCAGTAGCCTTAACTCACCTGACAAAGTTAATAACGTTGTTGTTGCTGCATGTAGTACTGTCACATTGTCACCATGTTCATATCTAGTTTGATCAGAACTCCAGCATTACAGCAGCTTATGAAGCTCCAAATAAACACAAAATTAGCATGAGACAGTAAAAAGGTTTGGTTAATGAGAGCTTAACAACTTTACTCTGCACATAATCCTAAAATAAAGAAAGACTTTAGCAGCTTTGTCTACAGTAGCCCAACCCGGCATCGCTTTTATTACCCCTCTTCTATTAGTTCTGTAAGGGCGATGACGGCGCTCATGAGGGATTTAGTGTTCCCCAAGCAAAGCAAACTCCTACTTACGGCTGTCATAACAGATGTTGCCAAGAGCTCGGCCGGTCTGCAGTAAAACCTCCTGGTCGGTGGAGTTTAGCAGCTGAATTAGAGGAGGAATGAGGCCGGCTTCCACGCAGGGACTCCGCATGAACTCTAGAGAGAGGGAAAGGTGTTGGATAACAGGTCAGCGAGGAAACGACTTCAGATCAGTCAAGCAAGTAAAGAGTATCGGCTCAAGTGTCGGCGTTTTATATCAGGACAGACACAGCACCCATTTATACAGTAGAGGCTGACTGAAGTTTTACTTTACAGAGGCTGACACGGTCAAGTGTTAGCCATGTAGCTGAACTTTTATCACAAAGGTAGCATTGCTCAGCTTTGTTTATCTAACACATGAAACCTGAGTTGCTGTGAGAGAAAAAAAGCGACTGAAATTGTGAATCGGTCATATGATTGAAAGAAATCCATCCACTGATTATACACTTCCTGTCCAAAAAAAAAGTTGCACACTCTAATATTTTATTGGACCACCTTTAGCTCTGAGAACGACACGTTCGCCGTGGCATCGTTTCGATTAGCTTCTGCAAAGTCACAGCATTTATTTCTGTCCAGATCTGCATTAATTTTCTACCAAGATCTTACAGTGATTCAGACAAAGTCTTCTCCAGAACATCCCAAAGATTCTCTGTGGGGCTGAGGTCTGGACTCTGTGGAGGACAATCCATCTCATGCTCCCTGATCCCCTCATTCTCAATGTGAGCCCCATGAATCCTGGCATCATCATCTTGGAACATGTCCATGCCATCAGGGAAGAAGAACTCCACTGATGGAAAGACCTGGTCATTCAGTATCTTCAGGTAGTCAGCTGACCTCATTCTTTGGGAACATAACGTTGGTGAACCTGACCAACCCCAGATCATAACTCTAACCCCCACAGGCTGGTAGGCACTAGACATGATGAGGGCATCACTTCATCTGCCTCTCTTCTTACCCTCATGCCCCCATCACTCTGGAACAGGGTGAATCCCATCAGCACCCCGGGGAAAACGTTGGTTCAGCTGTCTGGTTTATCTGACAGACCGTCTCAAATCAGCTAACAAAATTGTTGATACTCACTAATCGATTTACAGCTCAATTACTGCAGCTCCATTGCATGCAACATTTTTAATCTCTGCTTGTGGAAGATATCAAGTCATTCTAAGTCACTGGTGAGTCACAGGGGAAATGGATTCCATACCCCCCAAACATTAGTGACTCATGAAGCCATGCAGTGTTTAAAACCAGCCTCAAGGTTCAGCTAAAAGTCTCATTACCAATGAAAGTCTTGTATTTGTTGTATTTACTGATTCTGATACAATTTCATGGATTTTTCTCTATTATGTTGTGTTATGTGGTGCAACGGAGGTTCTGTGCTCGTTTTGGAAAAACAGATGTAAATTAAAGCTGCAAGCAGTGTTGAAAGGGTCCTCGTATCCTTGCTGGTCAGCGAATCCAAGCATGTCCATCAGGTGGTGCTGCGACAGAGTGTATTTCAGCCAAAGGATGTCATGAGGGCCGGACTCTGATCCCACATGTAAAGTTTGATGCAGATTGGAGCATGTACAGGGTAGATATAGATCACTTCCTGTCCATACACCAGGTTGTGGCCAGTTACACAGCATTTCCTGTTTCATGGCGAAATGTCGAAATTCCGCCACCCGCCATTTCCACATCCTCAAACTTTTGTGGAGTATTTTGATAATTTTTGATCACCCATGCCTGCTGTACATCCTGGCCAAATTTGAGCTCTGTCGGAGTTACCCCATTTGAGTTTATAGCTTTTGAAAATGCGCAAAAATTGGTCCAAAATTGTCCAAAACATGACACATAATTTAAAATGGCCAACTTCCTGTTGGGTTTTGAGCATGGGTGTCAGATACACTTTTGTGCATCTTAACAAGTTACATACATGTATTAAATTCCGTAACTCTAGGTGACAGTGGTAAATGTAGTAGTAAGTGTGTAGTAAAAGAAATTTTCCAGTTGGCACTATAGAGCTATGCTGGCACACACCTATGCAACTCCCCTAAAATATTAACTTTTTTGGCGGTCCTGATGTGTGTGTAGAGTTTCACAAGTTTGAGTATTTGCAGACCACCAAATTTGAGTTTCAAAAAACAGGAAAAGAATCTCAGAATAATAGTAAATCCAAGAGTTTCAAGAAGGTCCTGGTGCTTGGACCCTAATTAGCTGTGAGCTAACTCTGCTGCAATTACATTTAACTGTGTGCCGTCCCAGAATAAACAAATGATCAATAAAGTGAATGAAATTTGGAAATTAAGTTTTATAAGCCACCTTTGATTTTGTCCAAATCTTGGGACTCAACTCCAAACTTCTGATATTGGCTCTGGACAACTAAATGAGGTGACGAACCCCCCACCTCACAGACCCTATCGATATATAATAGCATCCTCAGGTACCAGCTGATCTGATTGGATGTCATGAGACAAAAATCTACTGGAGGAGGGTCCAGATATGCCCAAATGAGAGGATTACTAAGTGCTGTTGAGTTGACGGTTTACATTTCACTCTTACAGTAAGCTCAGACTCAGCATGTTGTGTTTGAGGCGGTGACGGTACTGTGATCACATATTTGGGCAATCGTTCTGGATCATCTGGGCTTTAGCAGGGATAAGACACTCCGCTAGCGACTCATGCTAATAACTCAAACATATTTTTACAGTCAATGTTCCAGTGTGCAGCTTTAAATAATAATAACTGTCAGACAGAGAAGGAGTTGTCTTTAGCCCAGCAGTCACTTGGCTGATTGCAGATTTTTCTGGAAGCGGTGACAGATAAATGCCAGTGGGTCGTTGCCAAGCCTGGCAAACTGCTGGGGAGTGATCATTAGCTGCCGTCTTGCAAGCTGCTTAAAACCCATTCATTATCCTAACCTTTTCTTGCCCCGAGTTCTATTCGCATCTGCTTTTTTTCTGACTTTAAAAGCTTCTCCTGTGCTCCCGAGGAGAAATTATGGAAAATGGAAGCCCTCTGACACCGCAGGTATACAAGGTTTGGGTCTTTAAGCAATAATCTGCATAGTCGGTGACAGCCCGGCAATGAAACGCCAAAGAGAGCTGCTAAAGCTAACATCAGTCTGAAACAAACAATCACACATGGTATCGTCTGATTCTTTAAATATTTCCATTCATAGCAAAGTTCTAAATGATGCATCACTAATCCTGTTACCAACACTAATCCATTGATTGACAAACGGAGGAAGGGAAAGTCAGGAACCTCACCGTTTTTGGCCAACTCGGCTATGATGTTGGCTACTTTAGGGGTGCACGAAGACTGGGGGTTTAGCAGAGTGGGGAGCAGAGGAAGAAGACCTATCTCCTGGATCTTCATGCTGGCCTCGGTGTCTGCAGGAGGAAAAGCACAATGGATTTAAAACATGCTAATGCTTTAGCCATGACTCAAGATTATTTCTAATGGGAAGAAACAAAGAAAGAACCCAACAATTACTATAAATCTCACAGTATTTGACATTAAAGTGGCCAAATTACCAAATGTGAGTCAAGTAAAAGTTGCTCTTGAATTGTCCAAGATTATACTGATGTTTTGAATTTATGTTTTATTTGAGGGAAAGGTAGAATCACAGAAAAATGTCCATGAAAGACCAAATACCTTATCTATTTCTTCCTTTAATGACAGCAGCACTGAGCTAAACGGACTCCACAAGTTTGGTCAAACCTAACAAGCTGAGTTCTCTCAGAATGATGTGACGAAGAGCTTCTTGTCGTGTCGGGAACGTTTGTCTGAAAAATGAGGCCACTACTAGAGAGACATCTTTAGAAAGGACCTTTTTGTTGATTGAAGTCTTGTGCTCTTTATTCATTAAATTATTTATTATTTCTTCCTCTCAGTGATCAAAGTATTGACCTTCTAATTGTGTGATCCCTGCTTTGGATCCAAGTGTTTTAGATCTTCATGTGCTGCCCCCTTAGAAACCTTCAGTCTTGCCATGATTGATGCTGAGAAAGCTGGTCTTTGCTTCAAATAACAACCTCACTTTGGACACTTTCACTTTGTTATATCATCATATTTCCTCACTATCACAATGCCACTCAGTATGGAGGGATAGAACTCAAGGAAATCAGAGCTTTTGTCCAAAGCAGTGAAGACGGCCAACGCCCCCAAACTGTCTCAAATATTTCGTCTTCATTTTACATTCATGCTTCTAAATCATCAAGATTTCCTAAATCTCAAAGGAGGATTTTGGGATTTTTGAGAGTGCCTCAAACCAAAATAGGAATTTCCAAAACACTCTACAAAATACAAAAATATGATAAATGAATCTGAATGCTGCAGCTGAGGTGTGGAAACTAAACAAGGAACTAGTAATGTATTATTTTCCGAAAAACAAAGCTGTTTCATCGGATAGAATCTCCACATTGTAAGCATTATAATAAAGCAACTGTCCAGGATCATGTCATACTGCACAAGAGGTGGAGTGAAGTAATGACAGGTTATTGTGCATACTGTTCATATTTTCGTTTTACCATCAATCTCACAGTACAGGGGGTCCTCAACTTACATCAGAGTTCCATTCCTACAGATCAACGTAAGTTGATTTTCACTGTAAGTCGGAAGTCCGGTGAAAATGTAAATAAAGCCATTCTGTGCATCACAATAGAAATCAGTTCTTCGAAAAAGTCATGAATGCCAACAACTTTCATGCATGTCTGAATCATTTTAAAAGAAGTTAACAGAATATTGTGACGGACTGATATTGATGTTGAGGTTTCAATGTTTAATGTTCAGTTCCAGATTTAGCTAATGTCAGTGAACGTACCATGTTTAGTTAGCTCACTTCTGATTGGCTGAGAGTCAGCAGTAGAGAGAGCTGGGAACGGCGGCTAATTCTGGAGCTAAGTTATGGGGTTTTTCTGGTTATTCTGACGTTGGCTACGGTCCACAGTATCCTGTGTGAAGGTTCAATAAACCAGCAGAGAACCAGATAAAGTCTCACTCATTCATCACAGGGGGTCGCTACAATATGATGACCTGTTTTTACAACTTGACTGATGTTTGTAGGTGTTTCACCCTGTTCCCAGTGTTTTATTCTATCTAATTTCACTTCCATGGAGACGGCTTTCCTTTTCTTCCAAGCATCAGAAGAGTCTGACTTACGCTGGGAGCCATAATGAAGGACAAAAAGTTAGTGAATGTAGCACAATCCGAGGTGGAGTACAACCAGAGAAAGGAAACAAAGCCGTCTTTAGCGCCGCGTGACGACGTATTTGTCCATTCCACTCGTCAACTAGTTCCACGTAACCAGTCCTTACGTAATTTCGAAACGCCGTAAGTCAAGACGTCGTAAACCAAGGACCCTCTGTATAAAGTTGCAGTTTGTTATACATTCATGTACCACTGAACTTGCTCCCATGTGTGTCCACTGCTGCACCGCTACCGTCTGCCTGATCCTGCTAAATTGAATTTGCCGTTGATAATGGCCATCAATAATACAATGTTTGTTTTAATTTCATTATAATTCAATTTATAACGAGTTCAGTTTACCCTCGTTCAGAGCGAGCAGAAGAGAATGACTAAAAGAGAAAAGCAACGTCTTTCACCTGTCCTGTTAACTTACTGGCATCATTATGAGTCCAGCTTTTTTTTTTGAGTTATTCTAGAAAACAAAAAGAAATTCAGCGTTCATTTCCTCATTTTTTTAATAATTTATGGAGGCATAATTTTGGAATACAGTTACAGTTCTGTTAGTACGTCTAACGTTTTATGCTGAAAATGAGGCTGAACATAGATATTTACATCTGTATGTCACATCAGCAGGTATAGCCATTCTGATTGGTCAGTTCGATTGGTTTGAGTGGTTCTGATTGGTTCACAGCTGCGGTCCTTTGATGCAGCCCGTCTTTGATGACCAAAGCTCTGAACCATCAGTGGGATGGTCTCGGTGTCATGCAGGGTTACTGTTCTGGTTTCACTTCACTTTTAGTCTCTCTTGTACAGGATCCTAATCTTCATACTGGTTTGGCTCCACTGAACAGACTCAACTAACAGCGAGAGGTCTATCCTTACACATTAATCAGCTGTCTGGCAAACACTGTCACACTGTTCAGAAACATGGCTTCAGGCAGATATTCTCATTTTCAGCTTACATATACTGCACACGATGTGGAGTTTATACCCAATGATGCTCTTATTTACATCTGAGTCATGTTGGAAATAGTACAGCGCTGCATCTGGAGCTGGGGAGGCAGAGCAGGCAGGTCGCCATAAAAAGAAAATGGTTTCTGCTTGAGTGTAAATCTATATTCTGTACTCACTGTTGTTGGCGAGCGCCTTGAGCAGGCAGTCCAGACAGCTCTCCACGCTGTCGGTGGCGCTGTCGGTGGACGCTAGCTTCAGCTTCTCCAGGGCTTCACTCAGGTTGTCTGGAAACACAAACATTACACGGCTTAAGTCTGGCAGCCAATCATCACCTGCAGCCACCCGTGGAGTTATGTCAGGCCTTTTATTCTGAAGACTTTCTGTTTTACAGTGACGGCTTTTTGTGTTGCTGTTACATGAACAAGCTTCTAAATCATTTCAACAACATTCAGCCTCAGTTTAACGTTTCCACATTACAACTTCCAGATCACAAAGTGTCGACAAAGGAACACAACATTTAGTCACAGGTATCTGGAACTGAACCATAGAGGATTTTACTTTATGATAAAAACTACAAAAACAAGACAATATATTACGAAAATGAGACACAAAATGACAAAAACGAGACAAAAAATGACAAAAATGAGAAACAAAACAACAAAAACGATACACAAAACAACAAATAACGCAAAACACAAAATGACAATCAGACAAAAAACACAAAAGAAACTAAATGACAAAAACGAGACAAACGACAAGTCAGATAAAAAAAACTATCAAAACAAAATATTACAAAAATGAGAAACAAAACAACAAAAAAACAGACAAACACATGTGAGACAAAAAACCCACAAACCAATAAAAACAATACACAAAACAACAAATAACGCAAAACACAAAATAACAAAAATAAGACAAATGATACAAGCAAGGAAAAAAAAACACAAAACGTTTTGTTTCTCATTTTTCTCATTTTGCGTTTTTTGTCTTATTGTCATTTTGTGTATCGCTTTATCCATTGTTTTGTGTATCATTTGTGTCGTTTTGTGGGGGGTTTTGTCTCGCTTGTGTTGTTTGTCTTTTTTGTCATTTTGTTTCTCGCCATTGTCGTTTTTGATCTCATATGTATCATTTGTTAAATTTTTTGGCTAATTTTTGTTGTTTGTCCATTTTTTGTCATTTTGTAACTCTTTTGTCTAATTTTTTGTGTCATTATTTTGTTTGGTGTTGTTTGCCTCAATTTTTGTCATTTTGTTTCTCACTTTTGTTGCTTTGTGTCTCGTTTTCGAATATTTTGTTTTCTTTTTGTTGTTCTTTTGTCTTACTTATGTCATTTTGATCATAAAGTAAAATACTACATCGTTCAGTTCCAGATAGCTGTGACTAAATGTTGTGTTCCTTTGTAGACATTATGTGATCTGGAAGTTGTAATGTGTAAATGATAAACTGAGGGATAATATGGCTGAAATTGAACTTAATTTTCTTCAGAAATTGCAGGTTGTTCATGATGGTAATGTTGGCAAAGGACAAACTGGAAATTAAATAGTAGGACTAATGCTGTAAATACAGAAACGTTTTAGACAGAGCGGTCAATACAGGTAGGAATCTCTAAATTTTAAATGTAAAATTGTAGTTCCGACTGTAAATATTAGACTTTTTCCTCACTTATTAGTTGTTTCTGGCATTCAGTAAGAAACAAGAAAAACCACAGATCAGAAAAATGCCAAGCTATGTCTGGGGTCACTCAGAGAGCATTAAGTAAATAAAGCGGAATGTCATTGGTGTATGTGAGTAGAATTTAAGTCACAAGACGCGTAGAAGGGCTACACAGCAACAGAAACATACTGGAATCAGAACAGAGGCAAGAAAGACTTTAAAAGATCAGTTTTCTTCTTTTCTTCTTCATTTCATTCATTTTATCATCTCCGTAATCCACTTGAAGTTTGCAGTTCTTTATGATAAAGCTAGTGAGCTAATTTCTCGTCAGTACAACAACATCAAGAACATCTTCTCACTTCTTCTACTCCCCTGAATCGATTATGAGCTCTCCATGCCATCAATCTGCAGCACAGTCAACCACAGAAACTTGAATCTTCAATCCGTCACAACAAAAGCTTTCGTCTATGGATCTTCTCAGAAACGTCTCAAGAGTCGCATTAACCAAGCAAAGAGCGACTTATAATGCACATTGATCTGTGCGCTGCGTGATATTAATCATGTACAAGCCTGCTAATGCCTGTTAAGTCAGCAGGTTATGAATATAACACCTGTGTTACGGCCGGTTTAATTCACCTTGAGGCAGACAATCTAACCCAAACTTGTCGTATCGTGCTGGAAAAAAATTGCGTAAGGATTGCAGACGCCGTTGCAGCGACCTGGTTGATGCTGGAGCAAGGCACAACCCACACATCAATCCCCCAACATGAAGGATCAGATTTTTAATCGTTTTGTGTCTCAATTTTGTTGTTTCGTGTCTTGTATTTGTCGTTTTGTGTATCATTTGTCGTTTTGTCTCATTTTTGTACTAGTTTCGTGTCTTGTTTTTGTCATTTTGTGACTAATTTTGTCGTTTTGTCTCGTTTTTGTCATTTTGTGTATCATTTTTGTCATTTCGTGTCTCATTTTTGTCATTTTGTGTCTCATTTCTTGTCATTTTGTGTCTTGTTTTTGTCGTTTTGTGTCTCGGTTTTGTCGTTTTGTGTCTCGGTTTTGTCTGTTTTGTCATTTCGTGTCTCGTTTTGTCATTTTCTGTCTTGTTTTTTATTTTGTGTCTCTTTTTGTTGCTTTGTGTCTTGTTTTTGTTGTTTTGTCTATCAGTTCTGTCATTTTGTGTCTCGGTTTTGTCGTTTTGTGTCTCGTTTTTGTCATTTTGTGTCTTGGTTTTGTTGTTTTGTGTCTCGGTTTTTAACAAAAAATGACTGGATATCACTAAGCCAAGGATGCTTCATCCGATGAGGAAGTAGCATCCTTATCTCTCATTTATAGCTGACAGTTTATGCAGATGTGATAGATTTGAGGTGATATTTTGCACAGAATTCCCCCACAATAATATGTACTGTATCAGAGTCGTCATAAACATCCAACGACCAGCAGAAGCGGTGAGATTAGAGCACCAGCAGCATCTCAGAGTGGGCTGCTGGATGCTATTGCATAACAGCTGTGTACATGGAGGAGTGCCATCTACACCATCAGCAGCTCTCTGCCATTTCAGGGTGATGTGTAGCGTTCATCTACCCGCCGGGACCTAAGAGCAAGTCCCAGGTCCCAGCTGGATCTCCTCCACCTCCTCCCCGGGGGGCTGAGAGGAGTGTGCAGTTGTTAAAATGGAATAATAAAAATGATAATAATGGGATAAATCACGAGCTGCCGATGTGGATGGAGAGTCAGGGAGGCTACTACCCCACCCGAGAAGGCACGCGCGTACACACGCAGTTTTTAGTCAGCTTTTTTTGGTCGCCGTTAAAATAAACGACAACAGAGAGCCGTGAAGGCAGCAGACGGCTTCACGGGCGCTAATGCGTGACACGCAGCGGCAGCTGTTAAATGCTTCATTCGCTTCTTCGTAAAGAAAAAAAATAAAAATAAAAACTAAAGCTCCCACTAAAGGGAGGAAACAGTTCCCTAGCTAGCCGTCTACTCACCCATCTCTGCAGGATGTTGCTCCGGAAAATGAAGCCCGGCGTTCAGCTCCGTAAACCGAGTCGTACTAGCCGGAGAGGCCCCGCTGGTTCCCCGCTCTGGTGAACCGCCTTAAACCGGTGCAGGTGAGCTAGCTAGCTAGCCGCGTTAGCAGCGACGGCAGCCACCGGGCCGGTCGGGCAGAAAGATTCGGCCTGTTCACCGGGAGACTACCAGCTTAACGCATCGGACTGCCTCTCATGTCCACACCAGACCCGCAGCCTGCCGCTCCCTGCACGACTGGCTGCCGCCGTCAATGAGACGATACGAGGACAGGGGCTTCCGGTCAACACCTTCAAAATAAAGCAGTTTCAGACAAGACGTCGCCAGCAGGTGGCAGCGGAGATATGACAGGAAGATGCTGCAGAAATCTAACATTATTATTATTATTGTTGTTGTTGTTGTTGTTGTTGTTGTTGTTGTTGTTGTTGTTGTTATTATTATTATTATTATTATTATTATTATTATTTGTCTAACATTCGAAAAAAACACTGCAACGTTATATTTGGGTTGTGGGTTTGTTAGACCACTTTACCACTAAAATGTAACCATAAAATATTACAGAAATTATATAACCACTCTGCTTCTAAACTTTCAGTCATTTTTAAAATAAATTTCAGTTCATTCTGAACAGATTTAAGTAATTTTGGTCCATTTTTTAGTCATTTTGGTAAATTTTTGTCATTTCTGACAAAGTTTGTGTAATCTTGGATGCATTTTCTGCAATTTTAGATCATTTTCAAGTCACTTTAGACTAAGTTTGGATGATTTTTAAAGCATCTTGGACAAATTTAGTGTCATTCTGCAAATTATCAATCATTCTGGACCATTTTTAATCATTTGAAAGAAATTCAGACTGATTTTGGATCATTTTACAGTCATTTTAGACTATTTTCATGTCATTTTGAACACTTTTTCATATTTTTAGATCATTTCTGGCACATTTCCTGCAATTCTGGAACATTTTCAAGTCATTTTGAATAATTGTGGATCATTTTCGAAGCATCTCGGACAATAAGCGTTTGGAAGCAGAGTGGTTTAACCCACTTTCTGTAGTTTTTGAGAAAAATAGGTTCAAAGTTTTGAGAATAGTCTAACATTAGAAGGTCCACTGTAATGCTATGTTTGGGTTGTGGGTTAGACCACTTTTTCTGTCTTTTTTTAACTTCTGTTTTTATTATTGTCTTATTTTACGTGAACAGATTTGAACTTGTCCTGCCTCTGGTGTTTCCTTGTTGCTCTTTTTCATGATGGTGTTTTCTCAGTTCCTCATTCCCTATTTTTTTTTTTAAGTCCTTCATTTATAACTCAATGTTTGTGGGAGGTAGTGGTGTGGTGTGGGAGTATAGGTTCTAATTATGTCATAAATTACCAAAAAAAAATAATATTTTTGATATGTAAAGCTAATTTTATTTGTATAAAAAGTGCTACATAAATAATATCTAATTAGTTATTATTAGATGAAGCTACAAATGTGAAAAATATAATAAAAAGAAACTGCCAGATATAACTTTTTTTTAAACACAAATCCTTACAAACATCGCACTGTGAAACTGAACACATTTATAGAGTGGATTAAAAACACTCAGTAGAAGCTAGGAAGAGGAATCAGCTACATTTCCCTTTATTTTTTTATTCTGTTGCCTGTGCAGTTGTAAGCCCAGACAATTCACTAAAAAGAAGAAATAATCCCCTTTGTGCTGTGTTTAAAAACACAACACAAAGGGGATTGGACAGTAAGTTGCACTGAAAGGATCTGAACAATACATGTCAACAGAAACCAGTCAGTCTGCAGGATACGCTGCGTTTTGTCCACAGAAGGGAGCTGTGACACCAGATTATCACCCGGCTGCCAGCGGTTCCTCCTGCCGAAAGGCACAAAAAATGTCCCCAATCACACATTTAAAAACTCTTTATCTCCTCTGGATGATAACACAAGTGACCCAGAACACACTTAGAAAGCATGAACACATCAAAAGAACACAATTAGATCATTTTGCTGCTGGTTTGAAGCTCTAATATCTCAGATATTGGTATCGTTTTACCATTTTTCTATAAAACAAAAATGTTTTTGTTTTTTGTGTTTTTTTAAAGTAGCTTTAACAAGTCTGATTTCAAACTGATTCCTTTCTAATATGTTTTTATATGAAACCTATCTATACACCACCAGTCAGAAGTTTGGACACATCGTCTCATTTATTTGTTTTTATTTATTTATTTTATACATTTTAGATTAATACTGAAGACATCAAAACTATAAAAGAATATATACGGAGTGGTAATCTTCAGTATTAATCTACAATCCAGAAATAATACAAATAAATAAAATGCGTTGAATGAGGAGTGGCCAGACTTTGGACTGGTAGCGTACATAACAAAGCTACATAATTAGAAGTTTTATTTTCATGAAAATAACTCATTTGTTTAAAATCCACACAATGGTAAAAGCAAAAACATAGGACAAATAATGAAGCCCACAGCTTGTTTCCATCATCCAAAATCCCCAGATTTTGGGAACAAAATCATGCTTCAAACTACAGTAAGACAAAGAATGATGACAGCTGTTCACATTTTTTCTGTACTGAGACTTCTAGTGTCCCATCAACACATCCTATTATAGACCTGTGGATGTAGAGACAAAACAATCACAAAAAACCTTCTTAAAACCACCAGTTTCAACTAAATCCAAAGAAATGTCTTCAAGGGCAGATTTAAAGTCATTAATTATACACCTAAAAAGTCTGGATCTGTGTTTTTCTGCAGTTTTAAGGTGGAATTTGGTGCTACTTCACTAATTCCAGCATCTAAAAAACACCACATGGACACAGATTTTCATTGGAGGGGAACTTTTAATGCATGTGGGAATTCAAATATTGATTAATCTTCAAACCTTCTATCATTTAACCGATGCATCCACTTATATCTATGTACATACATAAAGGAACTTTATATGCCAACATAGTCTGGACATTTGGCATTTTTTTCCCATTTTAAAGGATCAGTAATTCATCAGTCATTTTGGACCATCAAGTTCCAGGTAATTTCAGACCAGATTTAAATCATCTTTGGTGAAAATGTCAACCAAAGTCTGAAATTTTGGACTTTTCCCCATTTTCAAGGGCCAATAATTATTCATTTTTGTCATTCCGACCAAGTTATTGTCATTTAATACCAATATTTATCTTATTTGGTACAAATTTTAAGTCTTTTGGGACAATGACAAGTTATTTTGGATAATCTTTACCTTACTTAATACAACTTGTGTATTTTAGGACAGGTTTCAAGTCTTTCTTGACTATTTCGAGTCATTTTAGACCATCTTTATCTTATTTTGGATGATTTTTTTGTCTTTTTGGACAGATTTCAAACAATTTTGGACAAGAGTCAAGTCATCTTTGGTGAAATGTCAACCAAAGACTGCATTTTAGTCAAAATATGGATTCATCCATAGTGTTAGATAATAATGCAGGGTTGTTCAATTGCAAAAATGAGACTTTTGATCCCTGTAGATGCACAAAATATTGTGGATTAATGCCAGAAATTGAAATGAATCAAATCAGTCAGAGCAGAAATACAAACATTTGGTAAAAGTTCATGTATATGGCACAGTTTCTTTCTGTTTGTCTGGCCTGATTTTGTTTAAACCCTGTTTTTTTCTTTGAGTTTGTGTTGCTAAGTGAGGATAACATGATGATAATATGGCTACTTTCAGAATAAAAGGACAAACTTGTTAATACATTTGTACCCTTTAGTGCAACGCTTCTTATGAATGAAGGAATAAATGATGAACCCTGGGAGGAGGTTATATTTGGAGATGGAGGCTGGTACCAGCAGTTCAAAGCCATCGTCATAGCAACCAAGTTCAAGAATTTGTGACTTTTGGCCGGCGCCAATCTCTGCATTAATTTGTCACATATATTGCTCACATTTTTTCCTCAAGGTGGCGCTAGAGTTCAGATCACAGCGTCCAAGATGCAGAGAGAGTCCCTCCAATAAAATCAACCCCATAGGTTATTAGTGAGCAGCTTATTACCACCTGCTGCCAGGTTTTATTGTGAAAGAGCCCCGTGGAGACCAGAGTAATTAAGATGGGGGCAAAACAGGAGGCAGGGGGTTGATTAGAGGCATTCCTGGTGGCACATGTTAAAAATTCATTCATTGTTTTAAACAGAAAACACTTCAACTTCTGTTTGTTGTATCAGCATAAAAATTCCTTAAATAACTCAATAATATTTTAATTTTGATACAAAATATGTGAATTTCCAAAACCACAATCTGCTGTTAAAATGATGCATTTTAGACAGAATTCAGCAGCTGCAGCATCATATTTGACAACATCTGCAGCGACAGAAGCATTTTTAAGTGTTGGTATTCATTCGTCAGGACCTAATTGTGATGCGTATTGAACTGTGAATCTAGTTTTTAATTCAAATCTTTATATTTTCTTGCATTATTGCAGTGAAATCATTTAAACTCAGCTGCTTTTTCTGAGCTTTGAGTGTAACAGAAACTGAAAGTGGTTCGACCATCCTGGATTAATTTATTACAGAAAGTAATTGTTTTGAACATTTGCCCACATCTTTATGAGCTAGACTTCCTTGCTATGAACCCTCCTGTTATGTTGTGGGTCAAACTGACCCATTTTAAAGTAAAAAAAAATTAAAATGTAATTGTTGGAAGTATTTTTTCGGAATGAAATTTCTTCTGCTTTGGCTTAATGAGTGCAATCTAGAGCAGAATAATGAGAACAGGCTCTAATTTTTGGTTTTAGTTTGTTGTAGATCAAAAATGAAGGAACAGATGAACAGTAAAAACATATGTTCAACTTCCATGCACTTTGAATAACAAGACAACTGGTGATGTTCTGCCTCAGTCTCTTGAATGTCTTCGTCCTCCAGAGCTTACAGAGTACTGCTTCATGATCTAACAGTAGCACTGATTGGGTTTGTTTTACGTTAAAGCTGGCTTTTCCTGCACAAACCAAGTTTTGGTGCCTATCAGTGAGGTTTCAAGAAGCTCTAAATGAAACTTTTGTTAATTGAGGCTTCATTTATTGAAGAATGATAGACAATTTTGTCAATATAATATTCAGGAATAATAGGAAAATACTCTGACTTCTGTCAAATAAGGGAAAACAGATTCACAAACAGACTGAAAGCGCCCACAAAAAGGCACAAAATGACCATAAAACAGACTGAAAATGACCAAAAAAGAAACAAAATGAGCAGGTCATGTGATCTGGAATTAACACACTTTATTTAGAGGTGTTTTTGTCATGGGGAACTTAGTTGAAAGGGATTTCTGGGACACAGATACAATTTGTTTTTTTCCATATAAAATTTGATATATTGCCAAAAAAGAAATAAATGATTATCTCAACTTAATAAAAAGAACACAATCAAAACAATTTCTGAATCAGCTCATTTTATTATTGTTCAGCTAATTAGAAGGTGGTTGGTATTAAATTCAGATGGTTATTTAGTTGACATTTTAGTGATATCCAGTCATTTTTTTTATTAAAAAGTGATTGTTTCCATAATAAATAATGATGGAATCGTAAAGACGAGATCACAATGAACATAAAAACATATTTTTTTTTAAATTTTTAATAAAGACAAATCCCATGGACTTCAGAAGTGCCTCAGTTATTGATTGACCAAACTGCTAAAAATGTCAAATGTTGGGGGAAGGGTGGAGGAAGGAGAAGGTTTCCTCCCTCCCTCCTCCCTCTATCTCACACACACTCCCTCAAACACACACACACACACACACACACACCAACCATCAGCAGTGTCTGACGGCTGCATCCTTTGCCGTAGCAACGCTGCTGCCGCTGCTGCTCCTTCCTCCTCCTCTTCTTCCTCGGCTGCATCTGACATCCAGGACTGCAGGACTCTTTTGTGTCTCCACAGGGGCTGTTGTCGTTTCTCCCCATTGTTTTTTTTTTATTATTCAAAGGAAAAGAGAAAAAAGCATGGACATGATGGGCAACAAAGAGCGACGAGGCGTGAATCTGAGAGGCTTGCTGAGGAGGAACTGGCTGCTGATAGCCACCGTTGTATCGGTGCTGCTCGGTATGGATGCTTTCACCTTCACTGATGCCATTTTATCCACTTCTCACTGTTTCTGTGTTGCTTTATTTCGAGGCTGGCTTTGTGCCGCTGGAATAAATCAGCCTCCTCTGGCCGAGGCTGCACAGCAACAGCAGAATGTGTGTGAATGTGTGCACAGGGATGGCGGTTTGTGGGGGATTGGAGTGTTGGATGCTGGAGGAGACGTAGCCTCCGTCTGAAAGTGTCTCAGTCAAACGTGACCAGACTGAGGTGACGGCTGATGGAGGTCTGAGGCGACAGTGCAGGGCATAGAGACGTGTACGGGCATGAAAACAGTCCAAATGCGTCCTTTTCCTCCATATGTCTGCCGTGTTCAACTTCAAGTGAAGGGATGATATCAGATTGTAACACTTTCGGGTGCTTTTGCATTTGAGTTTGAAGAGAAAAAACGAAAAATTGCTTTATTTTCTCATATGTAAGTAGACACAAAACAACAAAAATGAGACGCGAAACGACAAAAACAAGAAACAAAATGACAGAGCGAGACACAAAACGACAAAATCAAGACAGAAAACAACAAAAATGAGACACCAAACGACAAAAATGAGGCACAACATGACAGAACGAGACACGAAATGGCAAAATCAAGACACAAAATGACAAAAATGAGAAATGAAATGACAAAATCGAGACAGAAAATGTCAAAAATGAGACACCTAATGACAAAAACGAGACACAAAACGACAAAACGAGACATGAAACGACAAAACTGGGACACAAATTGACAAAAACAAGACACGAAATGACAAAATGAGACACAAAACGATAAAATCAAGACACAAAATGACAAAAATGAGAAACAAAATGACAAAAACAAGACACAAAATGACAGAATGAAACATAAAACGACAAAACTGAGACACAAAATGACAGAACGAAACACAAAACGACAAAACTGAGACACAGAATGACAGAAAGAAACACAAAACGACCAAACCGAGACACAAAATGACAAAACGAGACATGAAATGACAAAAACGAGACAAAATGACAAAAATGAAACATGAAAACAGTCGAAACGTGTTTTTTTTCCCACCATATTTCTGCTGTGTTTAACTTTAAGTGAAGGGATGACATCAGATTTTAACACTTTTGGGTGCTTTGGATTTTAGTTCGAAGAGAAAGAACTAAAGCTTCCTTTATTTTCTCTTATGTAAGTAGACGGTAATGTTGTGTTGATGGGAGGATCCAGTGCATTTTAATTAAATGTCAAGCATGATATCAGAGTTAAAACCTGCTTCTTTTTTCACTTTTGGGTGTAAAATGAGTGCGGGTTTTTGGCTCTTCTACGTCTAACACCAACATTCAGGAAGAGAAAAACTGAAAATAAAGTCGTGACACTAAAATTCCTGAATTTCAAAGGTCACAGTTGAGCAAACGTCTGGAGGGCACTAACTTCCTGCTTACTTAATCAATATCTAATGTTTGTACAATCTAGTTAACTGTGTTCGGGCTGCTAGAAAACAAAAGTCAAACATTTCTCCGTATTGAAAGAACTTTGACTGAATGTTTCCATTCTGAATGGCATTAATCTACAATGTTTTGTGCATCTGTAGGAACCAAAAGTCTCATTTTTGCACCCCAGCATTGGTAACAACAATCCTTAGATATAAGTGGAAGCAGCATTTAAATAATATTTAGTGGCAGAAGGTTTGTTTTTTGGGCTTTTTTGGTGCCTGTAAATGAGGACAACAGGAGGGTTAATACATCTCAAATTAGGAGGTTACATGAAAGCAAAAATCTATTTTTGCGTAAAACTAACTGCTATTTTTTTATTTTTTTAGCATATCTGGCTTATTTCAAGACACCTAAGCTTGACAATCCTGGTAAAATAGAGCTTAAAATAAGTTTTACCAGCTAATTTTAAGATCTCAATATTCTAAATATCATATCTTATTTCAAGAAATCTTACCAAGCTATTTTTCACTTGTTCTATTGGCAGATTTTTTCACTTATTTTAAGGTAAAAGTTCCTTGAAATAAGTTTTTTTTTCTTGTTTTGAGAGGGGCATTTTTTTCCAGTGTTTATTCCAAACTAGCGCATTTAATTGGTTCGAATGTGCCTTTTTGTTTTGTTTTTTTACCAGCGATACAGAGCTTATAGAGGTTTTTATGTCCTGCAGGTGTAATGCAGAGGTCGTGTCCTGCAGCAGTAAAGTCGGTCAGTTATTCTTTTACCTTGATTGCCTCACAATCAACAAGCCTCTCCCAGATGACATGTTCATTTTAAGTCCATAAAAGGTGTTTTATATTACTTTGGAAATCAATGACTTCGAGTTCCCTGTTGGTTTGAACCCAAAGCAGCTCAAAGCTGACTCTAAAAAACACCATAATTAGGCCGAGGTTGCTTTTTACCTAATGCTGTTATATTGTAAAGTCACAGTGAATCTTTACAACCTCCACAATCATACGGCAATCTAAGCTGTCAAATTTACAAAAACACAGCGTGATATTGCAGGCTATGCGTCTTTTACGTTTGAGGTTGTAGCTACCACAGAGCTCAGAGTTCAGAGCTCAGTTTTACAGGACTGTCCTTGTGCTTATTCCGAAGACAGAAGGGGAGGCACGGTTTATTTGCTCAAATAAAAACACAGATAAATGGGTTGCAGAGGAAATATGAAATCAATACCAGAAAATGAGCAATGTAGGATGAGTATGTGCTGCCACTGGTGCTGAATGTCTGATCAAACAGCTGCAAAGTTGAGGTTAAATGACCAAAAAAGATGATACACAATCACAAAAATAGGCAAAGGGGTGCAAAATTACCTCAAAAATACAAAAAAAAGATTATAAAGAGATGCAATAAGTCCTTAAAAAGTGGCAACTTGAATGCAAAGACACCTGAAAAAAAACTAATAGACCAAATTAAAGAGCGCTACAACCACAAAGATGGGCAAAATATTCACCAAAATAGGTACAATACCAACAAAAACAAGTTAAATTACAATAATAACTATTTAGCACATCTTGTCCACTGGAGATTTATGTTTAACATTAAGATGCTGGAGTCAAATACCCGTTTTACTTCCAGGAACAGGTTATACAGATGTTAAATGGGACACAACAGGTACCAGTACAGTGGTTCAGGTTAGTTTCCACAACTAGACCGATCATTTATACCTTGTGGAGAGCTACTTAAACACGAACGAATGTTAGTGAGAAACAAGCCAGCTATGCAGGATATGTTCAGTAGGTTCTGTACTGATATATAACTGCGGTTGTGTCATCCATTGGTGGTTTTTTTACAGTCGTCTTTACTGGCGTTCTGTTTGGAGCGATAAGACCGAGTTGGACACGTGTGGCATTTACAGCTGGAAAATACAGCATGTGCAGTACACACCGATATGAACCGTGCCTCATGAATCCGACATGACAAAACGCCACTGATCTGTGAAATAGTGTGATAGTGAGACATGTAGTTTCAATGCTACTCTATCCTCATCTATCCTGACAATTGAAACCAAGCAGGTCTCTAGATCTGACTCTTCTTCTCCTGATGTTCCAGGGATCTGTTTGGGCGTCCTGGTCAGAGAGTATGCATCCCTCTCCCAACTCGACAAGCAGTATTTTGGCTTCCCAGGAGAGATCCTAATGCGAATGCTGAAGCTGGTCATCCTGCCGCTCATCATTTCCAGCATGATAACAGGTAACTTGAACCACTATGCACGATGTTGTAAGTCTGACTTAGATTTGTCAGCAGGTTAATCCCAGGTATGAACCAAGTCAACAAAACCAGATGTCTGTGCTCCTGAGGCCTGTAGTACCAAGCAGGATTTGGGGTTAGCGAGGTAGCACTAGGTTTAGTCTAAAAGTACCACTTATTGACCAGTTGCTCATCTTGAAAAATGGCATCACCATTCCTAGAGTTAATTTACACAAAAGACAAGAAGATGTGCACTCAATGAAGGACGTAGGATCCCTGACTTATCACTATACATATCGGTGAGCAGTGATTCCTAACACATCTCTGGGGGTCATCAGGTGGAAACCTCCCTTCAACTGTGTTTCCAGGAGGCTAGGCAGTGAACTCACTGCTCCTACACAATCCAAACAGCACTGCCACATTCAACTGGCCCAGGCCCATTTAGGAGATGCTCCAGGTAGTGACCAGTGCCGATGCTACCAGTTAGCTAGTGCATGATGCTGAATACCTAGTGACAGCTGCTAAAAAGTGGCAAAGAAACTATACATACAGACTCTCCAAACCTGCTAGTGCTAGCTCTAAATGCTAATGCTAGCTGCAAAACTACTACACTGTCCACAACAAACTTACCACTGACAAAGAAACTATACAAGCCAGAGTGAGCTGGCAATCTTGCTAGTGCTACATGCTAATGCTAACCACTAATTGCTAAAATACAACTTGGTGCATGGATACTGAGAGGGTCTCTTAGGATGAGCATAGATATAAGAAATAGACATTCTCACTGGCGGAAACCAATTTCCAACGGTTTATTATTATCCCCATTTGGATTCAAGAAATTTCAAAGACATTTAGTTGCTCTAGTTGTATTTGTATAGCAATATAATCCTAAAACAGAGACAGATAAAGCACTAAAGCCTTGATTATTCATGGTTTTGGTGGCATCAGCTCTTTCTTTCCTGCCTGTATTATATTTTTAAATTCCTCATATTGGTTTCGGACTTAAGTTTGGTCTTGCCATGACAAGAGACTGGTCATCTGGTGCCTACACCACTGCTTGGTTTAATGAGATAATAACCAATTTTGTGTGACCACTTAGCTTGACTGCAATTGTTAGGCTTAGTACAACCAGATAATGAAAATAAATTCAGGCTTTGTTAAACTTGCTTTGTAGTACAGGCCTGGGGTCAACAGTCATACCTGCTGATAATGATTGGAGAAGGGATGGCCCATGAAGTGTCTGCAGGGCAAATGAGTCGGAGCAAGACTAAACTGGCTCTAATTAGGGAATTACAGGATTAAAGAGTCCTATCTTTGGTTGGTAAGGGGCTATTTGGGAATACTGGAGCATATTAGCAAGGGCTGGTCAAATGTTTTGGCTCTATGATGTAACCTTGCCATTGAACCTAATCCATGCTAATGCAGATTCAATAATGCTCTGTTTGGATACAGTGATATAGTGAAAGTATACTAGTTTATGTAAGGTACAGCTCAAGCAGATCTGATTAATCAGTCCAAAAATCTGGAGACAATGTTGAGGATTTTCATCACTTTCTGACATTTTAAAGACTAATAAGTTCATCAGTTAATAGGTAAAGTATGATGTGGCAGATGGAATAAAGACTTGTAAATGTCTAGAGAGTGAGAGGAAACCAGTGAGGAGTAACACCCTCCAGTCACTCCAGTGAGATAACTGACACTCCAGATGACTGTTGAAGAATGTCGTGCAGCCGCTGCATCACATCTCCTCTGACTAATCCCTTCATCTCACCCACACCGGCGTATCACCGCTGCCCGCTAGAATAGAATTGAATAAAGAAGCAGCTCAAAGATCATGTGGAATCTTTGACAACAGCTTCACATTGATTGTGCCTCTTAAACACATCGAATCAACCGAGCAGAGTTCATAAAAAGCTTATAAATGATGATAAATATTGCTTTCCACCTTGGCACTGTGTTCCATTGTTTGTCCATGATACAAGCACCTGAGCTGGCTGTTGTTGACTGCTGGGATTTGTTGTTCCCTCTTGCATTTCCCTTGAGTTTTCACCACCTGTGTGCCACTACTTTAGCTGACACTTGAACTGATTTTTCCCATCAAACAAGCTCAGAGAATCAATGGAAAATCAACCTGATTACAATTCACGCAGTTTTATAGGCCATTTTTCACTGTAACAACATTTAGGGCAGCCTGATCCTTTGTTCCGACCACAAGAACTGCCCCTTAGAAACTTTTAGTTGAGAAAAAAATACCTACTCTGGGATGGAACCTTCAAAAAACTGCACTGGAAGACTTGACACCAACTGGTTATACTCAAAGAGGACAACAAGCATCATTTTTCTTCCCCTCCTCTCAGACATCTTCAACACATTCAGCATACAGGCTAAAGGACAACAATCCCTCTACTGTTCTGCTTATAAAACTGGAGTTACAACCAGCAGCTTTTATTGCTTTGGTGCATTTGCCATTGGCTTTCTGATCTTACACCACGACGGAAACAGAAAAGCTGATAGGACCAATTACAGGACTGTTCCTGTAAACCTCCGTTTAAAGCTGTCCAAAGGTCCTGCAGTGGAAGCCACCCACTGAGCAGTTGCTTAACCCCAAATCTTTCCCTACTATAACTAGGTCTAGTATGTCATAACCAGTGGTGGAAGATTAACCAGCAGATCCAGCAGAGGCCTCAGATCTGAAAACACATGCGCCTGAAACACCAATTTTGAGAACTTGTGGTATATCATTCTGAGGAAAACTACCAGCATATTTAGACTTGGTACCAAAAATGATAAGAATTCAGTATTTACCTATGTGATTTGCTGTCTCACAGTGGTCAACAGATAAACAGAAAGAGTGCTCAGTGCGGATGAACTAACTTAGTGCTTAGTGTTCAATGAAAGTACAAGATGCTCTTTTACAATGACCCCAAGTCTAGTTAATATTTCTAGACATATGGATTTGTATTGTACACAACAAGCGTACTGTAAATGGTAGGCATTTATATAGTGCTTTTCTACCTTTTTTGGTACTCAAAGCACTTTACATTGTGTTTCACCCGTTTACAAACCAATGGCGCCCAATGGTGACCATCGGGAGCAGCTTTGGATTCAGAATCTTGGGATCGAACCACCAACCTTGCGATCAGTGGACAACCCTCTTCCACCTGAGCCACAGCATTTCCATTGCTTAGAAATTGCCAGCACCTTGTAGATTCAACTACCTTTGAGCAATTATTGCATTAAATACTCGAATAGCAAGGTTTGTGGTTTGTACACTGACCTGGAATCACAGGCTTTGGTTTTGTTTTGGTGTTAACTGCTGTACACACTGATACAAATGTGAAGATTTTTGAGTTGCAGCTGGTAATTTTCAACTCCTGAGACTTGAAAATCCAGTTGTGTCTCATAATACTTCATAGGATGACCCTTTGGTTCACGTATAATTGTGCTTTTTGTGGACAGGTGTTGCAGCCCTGGACTCTGAGGTTTCAGGAAAGATAGGTCTACGAGCTGTTATTTATTACTTCTCAACAACAGTCATTGCAGTTATTCTTGGTGAGTTGATATTCTCTTTGTCTCTAGACTTCCTTCAAATTCTCCTGTTTAACATCCTGGAGTCAATCATTTGGTTTTGCATTTAAAAGTGGTCGATGTTATTGCTACTATAACTGTCAGTTATTGTCTACAGGAATTATTTTGGTGATGACTATCAAACCTGGAGTCTCTCAGACAGCTGATAACATTGACAGAACTGGGACCACGCCTAACGTCACTACAGTGGACACACTGCTGGACCTCGTCAGGTGACTTATTGCAAATGTTTCATGAATATTAGGAGGATTTCAAGTCTGCAGCCATTTCCCTGATGACCCAAAGTGGACATTCAGTCATCAACTACAACATACAATATGTCAGTCAACTGTATCCAAAGACATAAGTGTCTATCATTGTCCCAAATGGCTTGTCAGGACCCCTTAGCGTCACTTTTTAACACATAGGCTAGTTTGATGGACCTATAAATATCCCAAATCATCAGAAATAGACGACATATATCTGTAGGCAAATGTTCTCTGATGGAATGTCTTCCCGCTCTTTTTCAGACAAGAGAAGTTTGCCTTGTAGCATTTGGTTAACGTTGTGAACGGGTATATTTTAACTCAAACCACAGTCCTTTACATTAACCAAGTGGTTCTGGTGCTGAAATCTAACAACAGACGAAAGTAAAACTGAAGTTTGGCCTAAACAGCTCTGATCATCGTTACTTAAACATGGGACCTCTATGGGTGTCATCGGCAGTGGATCTTTTGGGTCCACTGGGTTTCTGGATGGGGACTTCATGGATCGGGCTTGTACCAGTAAAACTATGTTGGTACAAAAATGTGATCTACTCCAGATTTAACCCATCAAACCTCTGGGTTTTTGATCTGGACCTGGCCTAAAGTGGTCCAGATGCAAAAAAATGCATTGAAATTGCCATGTTTTTACATTCTAGCACAAAAAAATAATGGTTTCCCAAGGTGGTAACCCCAAGTTGAAAATTATGTTTTATAGAGTCTTTACCCGTTGTACGACAATCTATTCCAGAATTGACCCACTTAAGCTCACTGCTTTTTTATCTGGAGATGCAAAAAAAAAAGCCCTAAATCTCCATGCTTTCACATTTTAACACAAAAAAATAAAGATTTTCCACATCAAAAATTATGCTTTAAACTGTCTTTAGTCTTTATATGACAATTAAGTCCAGATTTGACCCACCGAAGCTCACTGGCTTTTGATCTGGACCTAGTTTAATGTGGTCTCGATGCAAAAAAAAAATCTCTGAAAACCTGTGAAATCTCCATTTTTTTTGCACTTTCAAAAATTGAATAACAGTTTTGTTAATCAAAAACCGTCGGTTAAATCATCTTCTGTCCATTGTTTTTAATGTTGTGGCTGATCGGTGTATCTTGCTGTTAAATATTGACAGGAGAGGCCCTGTCAATATTTAACACCAAAAAACACCTTGTGTGCATCTTTAAAATGGCAGCAGGCCCTGGGTATGAGAGGAATTTGGCTAAACAAACAAAAAGTGATGTAATACTTTTGCTGTATAAAGACTACTAAACAAAGTTTGAGGGAGAAGTTCAAAGCTTCTTAAGAGTAACTGACAAAATGTCTGTTAAATCAACTCAAAGGGTTAAGTTACCTTGGGAAAGCACTTAAAATATTCAATATCTAAAGTAATTTGGGTTGTCAGAAAGGGGTTTTATTTGTATTTTTAGATTAAATCAAACACTTCTCAGAATACTGAGGCCTTTAATTTGTCTCTGAGCTAACCTCTGAGTAATTTCTTTAACTACAGGATGTGACTTTAGTTGAAAACTATGTAGAGGAAGCACTGAAAATCTCATTACGCCACAACCTTCTATTGATAAATTCTTTGCATCTCATTAGAGGGCATCTGTGAAAAGCTGATTTTAGTGTTTTAGCTCCATTTCCTCTAAAGTTCACAGCCTCCCTATGAATATGAAAATAACTCCCACCTGGATTTTGAATTGATTAAAGAGTCATTGAAGTGAACCACATATCAAGGAATGATTGTGGTGCACAAAATGATCTTCCATTCACCTCCAATCTCATCTTTTCCCATCAACAGAAACATGTTTCCAGAAAATCTGGTGCAGGCTTGTTTTCAGCAGGTAAGAGACTTGGAACATCCATCATCAATTCCACTGTCTACTCATACTGAAGTGGTATTTAAATGTCAATCGGGGTCTGATGATTAAGCGGTATGTGGTGAATGTAACTCTGAAGCTGTGAAATGTGTCCAATTTCATTCTAGTACAAAACAAAACGCAAAGAAATGGAGCCTGAGAAACTTTCAGTCAACACCACCACAATTCCACCTCTTACAACTACTATCATGGCGGCAGTGGAGGTATGTGTGCACGTTTTCCGGTTTATCTACAGATAATCAGCACCTTAATGCTAATGATAGGTGTTTGTCATGCAAAGTTACCTTTGCACCAGAGGTCACCAGCGTCTTATGTTACAAACCACCAGGAAGGGTTTTGATCTTTACAGGACAACAATGTGTCCTTGTGGATCCACCTGCCGCACTTCAGCTTCACGTTTCCGCACCTGACAAGCAGCATCTGATCTAAATGCAACAGAAGACCCGATAATGAGTCATAAGTAGCCACGGGTCAGTGGGCTGTAGTCCCGTAGAAACATTTGCACAGCTCATCAATGGGTCTTTAGAGTCAGCTAATGCAGCCTCTTGGCCTGGTCTTGGTTCGCTGAATGAATCGAGTCTTTGTGTCTCATCTTGGCAGAACATCACTAAGGAGTATATGATCATCGGCTCATATTCGGATGGAATCAACGTATTGGGGCTTATCGTGTTCTGCGTTGCTTTTGGCCTCGTCATTGGGAAGATGGGGGAAAAGGGTCGTATCCTCCTGGAATTTTTTGATGCCCTGAATGAAGCAACCATGAAATTGGTCCAGATTATTATGTGGTATGTATTAAAGACTGATTCAGAGCTAGGGGCTTCAAAATGTACACAAAAGTTAAACTCTACATGGCAGAGTGGTGATCACATGTTGAGTTTTTAAAATTAAAATCCAAAAGTAGAAAAAGAATACTTTTCAAGAATGGATCCCTAGATTTTGAGATTTTGCATCCGTCTAAAACTTAGCTTATAGAAACTTTTAAAATCTGACCCAACTAATCCAACTAGGACTGCCATATTTGAATCTCCATGTTTGAAACTAACCTTTCATTTGGACTGACAGGAATTAGATTACTTCAAGGTACATTTCTTGTCTTTTACCAAGGCTTTCTCTTACATTTCAACATTTCACACCAATGCTTTCTGGATGCTAACTACATCTGCTGAGGAACAATTGCAAGAAGCATAGAAATGGAACTTGGTCCAGCAGCAAAAATGGTCTTTAGCCGATAAGCTATGTACAGGGGCCATGACACTACACAAATTACTAACAACTACCAACACCTTAGGATCCTATCACAGTAAAGTTCATACCTTACCAAGTTATAGTAAGACCGTCCTTGCTTTTTGGCAACATTAAGCAGATGAACATGAAATTTTAAGTAGTTCAGATCGTGAACAATGGTACTAAATGACTTGAAGAGACAGTTTTCTTGTTATATCAGACTAGCAGTGGGTTTTGTAGCAAATAGTCCATCTAAATGATGAGGGATTTCAAGAAAACTCCTCTCAAGTTTTTGTTACTACCGGTGCAGCAACGCAGCAACACATAATATAGAATTATGTAGCAACGCTACTAGTTAACTGTTGGTTTATTAGGAGCACAATCATGTCATGAAACCACGGCATGTTACCTGTAACAAACTAATTTTTGCCCCAAATAGCAGCTTACAGTTGTTCATAGCTACCCCATTACTGAGCTTGCTAATCTAACACAATACAGCATGTATTTCTACTTGTAAGACATATGGACACAAGCAATTTGTTAAAGTCAAAGACTGCATAAGAGAAACTGAAACCATGTTGGGTGGTAGAACTCTTTGGATTGTTGGTGCCTACAACATTCAAATACATGTTTACACAGTGTGTAATGGAAAAACTGCAACATTTGAAAATCAAAGATTAATTTTGCTGTCAGTGAAGGCTAGAAAAATGAACAAATTCATTCACATTTTGACCAATAAAACGGTTCAATTGTTAATGCTGTAGGCCAACTCAACCTTTATGTTTTCTCAGCTACATGCCCATAGGGATCCTGTTCCTCATTGCTGCTAAGATCATTGAGGTGGAAGACTGGGACATCTTCAAGAAAATGGGCCTTTATATGGTGACGGTGCTGAGTGGGTAAGCTGCCCCATTACTCTGTATCCGCCTGTTCCAGACGCTGGGATTTATGGCTGACATTTGGGCCGATTCTCCCTCCAATGATACAGTAAAAGCTGAGCTCTGTGTGGGCACTGATAAGGGCCAAGGACATTTAAAATTGCTCAACCTGCAGATGCAGTAATGAAAGCTTTGCTCTTGCCTCTAAATCTAAGTAACACCATTAAAGACTGTACTGTAAATCCCCTCCGGTTAGGTCAGAGGGTGAGTCCAAGGTTCCGAGCGCTTCATGTGACGACATCAGATTTTTTCACACTATTTTCACCGTTTGAACTAATGCTCTTGAAGTAACATGCAATCGCTTAAAAAAAGACTTCTCAGTTTCAAAACTAAGACAAACATTCACAACCTTTTGTAAGAATCACTGCTGCTGAAACTGAGAATCGAGAAGTCGATTGACATTTGAGTCGTTTATCCAAAGCCCTTTATCAGTATGAATGTCGTATCCATTAATTCTGATCCGACACTTAATTAGGGATGTGAGAAGTGAAGAGTGTTACAGTGGCTGATAAACTCCAGACAGCGATCGCACCAGTGAATATGCACTGTGCAAAAAGATTGTCAGAAGGGAGTACAATCTAGTCTCACTATCTGGATATTAAGGATTTGTATCACCTTACCAACCTAAAACTTTCCATACAGTCAACAGAAATGCCTGAAACTGGACTTTCACATGCAGAAAACTGCAATAGACCCACAGTCTAAATTAAAAATGTGATGATTTGACAAGAAAAACAACAACAGGGTTAATTTGACATCACAGTTACATCTGTGTACTCTTGGTTCCTTAAGTAAGATTCCCTTTATTTTGTGATATGTTGCTCATAGTTGGAACACCTTCAAAGTTTGGATTGGCATGGAACCAAGGAAATATATACACAAGTGTTTACTCATGGTAAACAGATAAATAGGCATGTGTGACCTGGTGTTGGTTAGTTCGGCTGAGCTGCACATCACACGTTTCTATCAATAAATTGGCCCTAGAACTGGCCCTTAAATCACTAAAGGTGGCCTTCGTCCTGGGAGCTCCAGAAGCCACTATGCTGTCATCTTTGAATTGGCCAAAGTGCATGGATATTGTATTATTTAGTGCCAACCATAATGCTAAAATTGGTTGAAATACTTGAAACTGGTGGTTAACAGGAGCCTAAAGATTTCTGACATGTTCACTTGTCGGCTCTGTTTGTAACACAGTCGGCTATATAATCTCTAACTATGTCTGTTTTGTTCCTCAGGCTAGCTATCCACGCCACCATCTGTCTACCACTCATCTTTTTCATCATCGTAAGGAAGAACCCGTATACGTTTACACTGGGAATGGCCCAGGCTCTGGTGACAGCTCTCATGATCTCCTCCAGGTCAGAATCCTCATATTTGTACAACAATTTTTGAGATTCAAGACAGATTTTAATGACTGGTCCTCATATTGTCTTCCAGCTCGGCTACCCTGCCCATCACCTTCCGATGTGCCGAGGAGAACAATCGTATCGACAAGAGGATCACCCGCTTCGTCCTCCCAGTGGGTGCCACCATTAACATGGACGGGACGGCGTTGTATGAAGCGGTGGCCGCCATCTTCATCGCACAGCTGAATGACTTCACTCTAGATGTGGGCCAGATTGTTACTATCAGGTACATCATTGTTAGTCACGGACGTTTGCAATTGTAGATTATAAAACAATAAAATTCTGATTTATTGTTTCCCTGGGCAGAGGTTTGTCTATGACTGCACGTAGACGGTTTAAAACATGTAAACATGTGATATTTGACTTAGTTCTTACTATCTTACTATCACAATGCTACATACTAAGCACCAAGCCTCCAATGAGTCCATCAAATCCACCCGAGTCGTCCGAAGGCCTCTTCAATGGAAGACTACAATTCAAGAAAATGGAACCTTTCACACAAAGAAGCTAACATTGTCAGTGACCTTGAATTTATATTATTTCCAAGGTATCATGATAATATACAGTCAGTCTTTTGGACCCCACTGTAGATTTTAGGTGATATATTCACATTTAATCAGTGATATATTACAGGGTTCATTTCACTTATGCTGAAGAAATTTCACTCTTAGTCCTTCAAAGTTTGCTGTAGTGGAGTGTTTGTTGGTATGCCGATACGGTGGGCTTACCAATACAGAGCATGAGTCTGTGAAGGTAAACTGACCCAGAGCATGTTCAGGGTACACATTTTATAGGGATGTCAGAGGATGGATAAAAGGGTAGGGAGGGGGCTGTATGTAACTACCAAGGTGAATAGAGGGTAATGTGCATATAGCTGCTAATCAGTGACAGAGGGTAAGACAACAGAACAAAGGGTAATTGAATCAAGAGGTCTGGCAAACAGTTGCAAATAGCAAAGGTGTGACAACAAAAGGTAAGAGGGGGATCTGACAGACAGTAGCACAAAAGATAAAATAATTGTGGGTAACCCTGAGAAATGGAGTGAAGGAATGACACATGGCGTTAGAAAGTATCTATAGCAAAAGGTGTACTATTTTCTTCATCACATATCTTTGTAAGCATATGTGTTCAGCTGGTTTCTGAATTGCTGTCTTGAGTCCTCTTATTTTTGGTTATTAGGGGTAGCCAGTGTTCAATATTTTCTGATGTAACTGCAATTAGTGTTTGTGCATTAGCATGAAAAATAGTTTGTGAAGTTGTGTCTCCTTGTTTCAGTATAACAGCAACAGTTGCCAGTATTGGAGCAGCAGGAGTCCCTAACGCCGGGCTTGTCACCATGGTGATCGTCTTAACAGCTGTTGGATTACCTGCAAATGATGTCACCCTGATAGTCGCTGTGGATTGGCTGCTGTGAGTCTACTGTCTTTCTCTGCAGACTTTTTCTCTATGAAAACCTCAGATAGAACATAGTGGAAGAACAATGCTGTGGATTTACTGTGATTGGTGTGTTTCAGGGATCGGTTTCGCACTATGATCAACGTTCTCGGCGACGCTTACGGAGCCGGTATCGTTCAGAAACTCTCCAGGAGGGAACTGGAGAGGATGGATCTGATGTCAGACGTGGACGTCGCCAACCCTTTCGCTCTGGAAGCTACTTTGGACGATGAAGAGTGTGAGAAGAAATCCTATGTCAACGGAGGCTTCACCGTTGACAAGACAGATGCAATCTCCTTCACGGAAACCTCCCAGTTTTAGCCTCTGGCTGGCTCAGAGGAGCAGAAAGTGCCACGCTGCTATGGATATAATGCAACCTTCCATCATGTATCAACACCATGACGAAAGAGTTTCCAACTAGATCCATCCAAGCTCCGACATCAGCAATAGCAGCCTCCATTAAGCTTACCCAAGACGATCGCCCTTCATGTTGGACATTTACAACCACCACTAGATTAAAGTGCTTCCTTCTGAAACTCAAATTGTGCCAAGATTAAGAAATGTCAGTTTTCTTTCGAATAAGAGGGTGTCAAACATGCACTCGAAAGAAGAGCTGTTTGTCTGTGTGAGTGCACGCATGAGGATGTTCTTTTTGGATGTATCTGAAGGGTGTGTATGTATTTTGCAATTAAATTTTGTGTCAATTAAATACTGTTTTAAAAAAAATATATATATATATACACACACACACACACCATATATATATATATATATATATATATATTATATATATATATATATATATATATATATATATACTATATATATATAAAAATATACTTTGATCCTTAATTAGACAATAATACTCAAAAATGTCTTAATGAGCCTTTTTGGGTGGCTGTTGTTGAATGTCTATGTCCCATAATGCACTGCTTGTATATTAATATCTATATTTAAACTGTGCCAAACATACGAACAGTTTTTTCACCAAGTTGCATGAAGCAATATGTTAAAGAAATGCTGATCGCTGGCTGCTGACTCATTTTCTACGGGGACTTCACAGAGATTGGATACGGAGGCTTATGAAGTCATTGATCACTGTGAAATTTGAGGACATTTTTTCCAGAACCAAACCACTTACATTTATCAATGCATTGCAAATATAATGAATAGAAATTGTGTCTGTGTTTAAACAGTGTGGGCAAAAATTATAGTATATTATGGATCTCAAAATGTACCTTCTCAACCAAGGCTATTATAACTGTCAGTTAATGGATTTATGTGTTGATGATCAGATAATCAGTGTGTCTTTCAAAGTGCTTGATCACAATTTGACTACACTATTTTCACTGTGGTCTAGGATAGAAATATGCTTAAACGCTCTTATACCAGTTGTGGCTCTGCTAACACACGTGCTAAAGAAGATTTAGCAGGTTATAAACATGGTTGTTGAAAGACAACAAAACAGATTTGGTCAGCTGTTAAAAGAAAGTTTGATATTCTGGAAAATGCTCGTCTTTATAAGAAAAAGTGAGGCGACAAGAGGATAAATATCATTTTCTTCTTGCATTTCAAGTTTGACGCTAAGAGCTAGTTAAAGTTAGCATAAGGGCTGGAAGAAGAGAGCAACAGTTAGCCTGGCTCTGGCCTCAAATGTACCACAACTCTGAAATGAAACCGTCATTTTCACATTTCTGTGAACGGGTTCAAGAAACAAGACAAATAAGTTAATTTGAGAGGTTCTTACATTGATTGGTAGACATATTTTTGTACTTTTCAGTCTTTAAGCTAAGCTAAGCTAAGCTAACAGCTTCCCGACTCCAGCCCTGCACAGTCAAGTTTTTCACTAACCTCAGTAAAAAAAAGGCAGTTAGCCACAACAGCTTCTAATTTTACTGTTTCTTTCAACAGTTAGCTACAACAGCTTCTAATTTTATTGTTTCTTTCAACAGTTAGCTACAACAGCTCCTAATTTTATAGTTTCTTTTCCTCTGACAACTGCCTAAAAAAATCTAATTTTGGAAAATTCAGAACAGCATTCTCAGTTGTAAGGCCAGTGTTATGTTTTCCGTGAGTACGCAAAGGATTTTACGTAGTTACTGACTGCACTACAATGGGCACTAGTGCACATATTTGGGGGTAGCATGTATACATGAATACATAGATATGACCTACTGCTCATGTATGCAGTAAAATCTTCCAAAAAGACTCCTGTTGATGGAAAACTAGTGTAAATCATTGATTATAATGAGGCACAAACATGCTAATGGACAGCTGTGAATATGCACGGATGTATAACTGTTGCTATTATTCTACTTTCTAGTCCAAAGGAGTCCGCTTGTAAGAAACGGCTGCATAGATGTGCAGTAGGTTGCATTGACAACCTATTGTATACTACTGGGTTCTAGCGTGGTCACCATAAATTTTGGCTAGACATATGCAGATGAAGTTCTTGCCAAATTGGGAAGAGGATGGAATTTATCTCACATTGGCCCTTGTGTGCTCACAGAGATGAAAAATATGACCTATAACCTAACACTAACCCAAACCCCACGGAGTATAATCAATGCTTTAAAGTTCAAAGAGCTGACATCCAGTTAGTAGCCAAGTCACAGGACCACAAACCTGCACCGTACCTTGGAGTTACCCAACCATATAAACCAGTATGACTCATCTACCCAGCTACATAATGAATACAAAACTTTATTGCGGCAATTAACCTGACATGACCTTTTCCAGCCACATCTTTTGTCATAATTTCCCGTCACGGCCACAATAACAAGATACTGACTTTGAACTAAAGCAGATCATCAGCATATATGGTAATCAGTCCACCACTTAGCAGGAGAGGAGGTTAAAAAAAACAGATGCAGTTGTAACAGTTAACCAGCAACATGCCAAAGCATTTCTCTTTATCATTTCCTCTGTGCTTCTCTGTATCTGTTGTATATACTTCAAGCCAAGATGCCTAGTTAGCTCCTCACTAGCCTAATGTGGGTGCAAGCAGTTGTGGTAACAAAACATTTGAGACTGTAAATTGAAATGTCAAAATGTTGAAAATGAAAAAAATACCCCTTTGTATCAGGTTGGGTCGTGATTGGCTAGTTGCACTGCCACAAAGCATCAGTAATTGTGCTAGTGGCCCATAAGGCTACTAATGTTGACAGCATCCCACTGGACTGATGTGTTGAGCAACACTAAATAAGGAAGGTGGTTTTGCTTTTCTCTGTGTCTTATCAATGGCAGGACTACAGTGTTGTACTACAGGAAAAGCCAGGAGATCAATAAAATCAGCAGGATTTGGGAGTTAATTTTCCAACTAAATGACGAGACAGTCAAATAACAACAATAACTAGCAACATTTTTGATTTATTTTCTGTTTTCTCAGACTCACATGATTGAGTTTTAGACCGTTGGTTGGACAAAACAAGCAATATTCCCAAGCATTTTCAGACAATTTTCCAATTAAATTATTGCCTCACATCATTTAATAATGAAAATACTTTTTTCCCCTTAGATATGAGTTGATATCGGATGATCCATAGAATCTTTTGGGAAGCATCAATGTGTTCCATAAATGTCGTGCTAATTTAGCAATTATATTTGAATAGGAGGAATGTGGTGGCAAATTGGCTGATAGTTTTTGAAAGCCTTTCTTACAAAGTTGGATTGCTTTGATGTAAATGTCATAAATGTCTGCACTCGCAGTATATTAATGCTCCCTGGCTGCACTGTTCCTTGTGATGCTCACAGTAGAACTGTGGTCTTGCGCTCCTTTCTATATGTATGTCGCTGTTTGTAACCGAGAGCTGTGTGTTTGACTCCATGCAGCAGCTGCATACTAAGAGGCCTGTACACGCACATCCAGTGCTTCAGCCTGAAAGTAGTGGTCGTTTAAAAGGTGGATTTGAAATGACAATGATAGGGAACTAATAGTGGTATCACTGAGTCATTTCTTTAGGATTTGAAACAAATACTTTTCCAATCTCTCGCCATAAAAGACAAGAATCCATGACATGTTAGCGTACTATACATGCTACTTGATGTCAGATCTACATCAAAACAACCTGTTTTTATGTGTATTTTTAGTTAGCACAGAAAAAGCCTCAATGAACAATTAAAATGTGAAAAAGTCTTGAATTATTGCCAAAAAAAGACAGGTTTTAGGCTGAGGTTGTGTCCAATGCAGACCTAATGAATAAATAATAGCGTACATGAATCATGTGAGCTTATGGCAAACCAACCGCTAATATTCACACAGTGGTTGTTTCTTTAAGTTTCTACTTGGTGGTTTGTTGTAGTAGAAATTAAACTGCCGGAGTAGTTTACAGCACAATACCATCCTGAACAATGTGCTCCATTCAAAGCTGGAATTTCCCAGTTAGTTGGACGACTCATTTTGGTTATCAAACCAGAAACTTTCTTTGCTTTGTGTACTGTACTTCTGCCGCAACACAAAACTCTAGTGTATCAGTACTTAACATGTTTCTAGCTACGTTGGGGTGGACTGTTAGCAGCTGCAAATGCAACTCTGCTTCACCGTCAGTCAAGTTTCTTGTAGGTTTTGATAAATTTATGGTGTTGGAGTGTCCATTTTCAGAATAAAACGGTTCCAGTAAGTAATGGTGTTTATGGACGGAGTGCCATCAAGTTTTATTTGACTATATCTTTGAAAATAATACATCTTGCCTGATTTTCTTGCTTGCGCTTTTTGTTTCTAAGAGTTCAGAATTTCAGAATCCATCACATCTGAAAGGCTGTCTTAGCCTCCGCATCTTGATTAGTCATCATCTACACTGCCAGAAGGGCCATATTTGAAAGGAAATATGGGTGAATGAAGGTGCTTGTTTGTATTTCTGTATAAACATGCAGATAAAGCCTCTCAAATCAGGTTGTATTCCACATTTCAAAAGCACACTACGATCCAACCATCCAACCGACCCCTTGTCTGTACCTACAGTATGTGAATCAACATGTACTACATTACGTGTACGCAAGCAAATAAAAGAAAGTTGCTCATTCTTTGTCTTTTGTTGTTTATGAGATGGCGCAAAACAGGAACTCCGGTGAAAATGTAAACAAAGCCGTTACGTGCATCACGATATCGATCAGTTCTTCATAAAAGTCATGAATACCAACAACTTTCATGCATGTATGAATCATTTTACAAGAAGATAACGGAATATTGTAATGGACTGATATTGTGTTGATGTTGAGGTATCAATGAAACCAATATTGGTCTGTGTTTCGCCCTGCTTCCGGCGTTTTATTCTATCTAATTTCACTTCCATGGAGACGGCTTTCCTTTTCTTCAAAACATCAGAAGAGTCTGACTTGAGAGCCATAATGAAGGACAAAAAGTTAGCGAATGTAGCACAATCCAAGGTAGAATACAACCAGTGAATGTAAACAAAGTCGTCTTATGCTGCCTTATGACGACGTATTTGTCCGCTCTACGTAACCAGTTCAGACGTAATGATCAAATGCCGTAGGTCGAGGACGTCGTAAACTGAGGACCCCCTGTATTCTTTTAATTAATCTGTAATGCTAATGATGAAGCGTGCAAGCAATACGCACAGCTCATCTATGTGAAAAAAATAAGTGACATGTAGCTAGTTAGCTAGCCAACTAGCAGTTCCCACAAAACATTTATGTCTTTCTCTTTAAACTGTTTAAACCAGTAACATCAAGTCTATCAATATCGATCAACAACAGTCCAGTAAAGACTGAGACTACATGAAGTTCAACGGAAATTCAAATTTGAATTTGTCCCATTCAGGACCTTTATACCATGTCTCCAGGCTCCGGTCACACCTATTTTCACAATATTTTGGCTTCACTTCAGTAAAGTGGTACGAGGTGGTGGCATGTCGTCCATCTTCATATACAGTGGATGGTATACCAAAATAGAATTCTGTTTCAGCAGCCATTCTGTAGTAGATCTCAATGTTCCTGCTAAAGCTGATATTTAATGCCTCACAGCCACAGAGAGCAGCTCTTTCTCTGATATACGGCAGTAGTTCACAAAGAGCTTCATCGCCATAGACACAATTTGCTTTTAATGGCCTTTGGGTGATTTACCTGAGGACTCCACAATGTCAGCATGATAGATTAACAGGATTATGACGTCAAACCCACATTACTGCCTCCAGGCCACGTTGAAACTGAAATATAACAGAGTTTCGGGTCTAATAGGTTTATTTGAATATGAAACACCCTTTTCCCAGTCATTAATACAGGATGTGTGGGAATCAACCAGACCACTGCAATGGAAATACCTTTCTCTCGCACACACACATCAGCACAGACTGAAGACTTCATTGGCAAGGCAATGGTCCCTTTACCCTAGAAGAAAGTTAAAATGCAAATTATGATATGACAATGCATTTTTCCACTGCTCTGTTAACTTCCCAAAGTTTTCCCAACTTCACATATGTGATACATATAATAATTTAGTTATAGTTATTCAGCTTATTGAAGTAAATCACTTTAAATCATAATACTTTACGGAAACTGTGTCTAAATTATTGTGGCAGATGTGTCCCATCCTTTGAAAATGCATCATCATGTATTCCAGAGTCCAAAAACTGCATAATTACATGAACTTTACAGAAACAAACCAGGGAAGTTACATGACATGCATCTTACCACTTGGCCACCATTATCTCTCAAGTTTTGTCAAAGAAGATACTGAAACTTACTTAGACATGGTCATCATGGTGGACCTGGAGAGATGGATCTCCTGGCTAAAACTTCATCCACCTCAGAAACCGTGGCCCCCTGAAATACAACATTTATGTGCATAATTCAGAGCATTCCTGGAACCATTTCAAGCTTGAAGACATAGAAAAACACAACAAAGAGTCTACTTTTGCTAACAGCTCTGTGAGGCTGTAGACCTAACAGCAACAACCATGACTTGAAATTGAAGCCAATGCAGAAGTACTTTTACAGTGATACCACTGATGGTCAATAAGTGTTTGCTCAAAAATACCTCTAGCACCAACAAAAAGCATCAATTTCTCTTGTGAAATACTAAGTCAGAACTTTATTTCCACTAGTCATTATAAAGTTGTAGGTTGAATTAGTTTCTTCTGTCCATTGTAATGGTGATCATTTTGAAAATAACTCCATAATTAGGCGGATATCAGGCCTCAAAGAGAGAAATGCTTGGTGTTGTTGGACATTTTTTTAATTCAATTGTGACATGATGACAGTTTTTTGTCATGATTTGTTGGTGGAGCAGGCAGTACAGTTTTAATATTGGTATCTTGTCCTAATTAGTTTTCTTGTCAATGTTTGTTCTTGTGTCACTTGTAGTATCAGACCATCAAGGGATTCAGTTTTTTCAGTAAGTAAATATTTGCTTTTTCAATAGTTTCCCATTTTAATGCACTTAACATGCAGTTTGAGCTTCAAGTAGAATTGTGGGTCTATTAATTCTACTTTAGTGCATCTTATCTGTTAGATAACATACCGATGCTGCTGTACACGTCAGTTATGTGCTCCAGTGAGGAGAGTGGTGGCTCCAACTGGAAAAGATAGCGTATCCCATAAAGTCATTCTCTCGCTCTCCATTCAACTTCAATGCAAACCAATGGGTGACGCCATCCCTTGCTACTTCTATCTTAAAATAAAGTCTGATACCTTGATAGACCAATAGTTTGAGCTAAAGGCTAATGTCAGAATTATCACAATAATATCTATAAAATATTGATAATGTTTACTATGTTCACCATCTTAGTTTCGCATGTTAGCATACATGTCCTAATTAGCATTACTAACATAGTCAAACTGAGGCTAACATCTTCTTTCTGGTAATCTGGCCCATAGCTGAGAGCAATATCTCACCTAAAGCCTCAAATATGAACTTAATGTTTGCGTAGAAGATCACCAAAGTCAAAAGGACACTGTGGAGAAAATGACCCACCATCGTGTTTTGTTCATCATTTACTAACGTACCAAGCATATGCTTACATCAGCACTGATGTATTTAATGTGTCTTAGTTCACGATCAGCATCTACTCATGTGCCCTCTTTAAGAGCTGCCCATCATGTATTGTGGTGACCAACACTTCCTTATCATTTTTTTCAATTACATGATGCCTTCTCAGGTCTATAAGACTAGATTATACTTATGAAACAACAAGCAGGTGACACTTAAACTCTCTGATGACCCCATGTTGCACATTTGAACTTTTAACACCCTAACAGATGTTCCCTGAGCTGACAGAGACCCTGTTATTGGAGAAGAACGGAGGAACATTTATATGTATATATGATATATATATGATTTGAACTACATAAAGTAGACATTGGGGTACTCAGTAAGCCTTTCAGTCCATAAAGTGAAAGAAAAGGGATATTTTTGCTGTTGTACCCGTTGTTCTTTACATAGATTGAGCCTACAATGTGATATGTAGTTCTATTTAGAGCATCAGATCTTGCGGCTGTTGCCAGATTTACTGTATGATCATTCAAAAGTGTTTGAATGACCACTTCATCTGGACCCAGCCGCAAGATCTAAACCAGAAGACGCTGCAACAGAAATGGCATCAATTCTAACATCGGACTGGACCATCTAATAATAAGTGTAATGTACCACTTACATAGACAAGTCGGCGTACGGCTTTCGGTGTTGTAAGGAGTCCTCGGACACGCTCCTGGATCTCCTCCCATTCTCTGTGAGAACTGGACTCTGACCTAAACAATTACATCAACAGTTAGGCAGTTGGGTGACACTTTTTCAGTGGACAAATCAGTCTAAAAACAGACCTGCCGTGTCTGGCCTGTCCTCTGTAAGACCGCCATAACACTGAGGGGTTGGAGGAATGATGGCAGTCAGAGGGATCGAGTGTTTCTGAGGAGCTAGAGTCGTCTTCAGATGTTCCTCCAACCTGCCAATGGAAGCAGAAGTCAACAGTTTCATCTTCATGAACGAGAAACACAAAAGCATTCATTACATAGATTTAGCTTATCTATACTCTTAGGGCACCTTGGGTAATCTTAGTTTTTATTATTAAACTGTCAATTAATTTGATCCTTTTGTCCCAGGTAGTTCCTCAAAGAAATAGTTCAACATGTTGGGAAACTTTTTATTTGATTTTATTTTTTTTTCCAATTTTTGCAAGGTTGATTTGTGCATTACATACAGAACTGGATTTATACCATGGTTAGCCTAGCTTAGCATGAAGACAGGAAGTGTGGGGAAACAGCTATCCAGGCACTGTCAAAGTTCACAAATATGCCTGCCAACAACTCTTGAGTTCACTGATCAAGTTCCTGTACCTCATTTGTTTAAACTTTACACCAAGAGATGTCAAAAGGCGAATTTGTCAGTTCTGAAGGAGGTTTAGGTTGAAAGTTGACCTGCAATGTCCTGGTGAACCACAGCCAGGTGCACTGACTGTGTCCCCAGAGTCCTTTGGTCACAGTGAGGTTGTCAGTTTTCATACCATCCCACCAAAACCTGGGGAAAAAAATTCTAAATCTCCCTCCAAAAAGTTTTTTGTATGGATGAAACCTATGAGATTCACCATGCTAATGATCCTTAGAAGTGTTGATAGATGTTCTTTTAAAAAAAAACTTTAAACAGGATCACAGGGTCTCACTCTTGGTTTTTAGTCTCTGTGCTAAGCTAGGCTATCCACACCTTGACTCCAGCTCTGGTAGATGTATTTGGTTTTTGCTTTGGACAAAGCCATGCTAGCCGTCCCCCTTGGTTTTCAGGCTGTATGCTAAGCTAGGCTAACTGCACCCTGACTTCAGCTCTGGTAGATGTATTCATCTTTTTACTTTAAAAAGGGTCATGCTAGCTGTTCTCGCTCTTGGTTGTCAGTCTCTATGCTACGCTACGCTAACCACACCCTGACTCCAGCTCTGGTAGATATATTTCTTTTTTGGTTTGGACAGAGCCTGCTAGTCATCCCCCTTGGTTTTCAGGCTTTATGCTAAGCTAGGCTAACCACACCCTGACTCCAGCTCTGGTAGACGTATTTGTTTTTCGCATTGGATAGAGCCATGCTAGTCTTCCTCCTTGGTTTTCAAGCTTTATGCTAAGCTAGGCTAACCACACCCTGACTCCAGTTCTGTCCTTAACACGCAGACATGAGTTTGGTATTGAAGTTCTCGTCTCACGGACAAAAAAAAAAGCAAAATCACATTTGGTGAACCCTGCGTTTTTCTGATGAAGTGGAAGATAAGAAAAATAAACAATTCCTACCAAGCCACTGGACATAGATTTTCTTCGGGCAGTTTGAGAATATCTCACTAAAACAGTAAAATGAGGGAAAAGATAAAATATTTGCATTTATTTAACGACAGAAACCTGACTATAAGTCAGTTTGCAACAACAAACTACTGACTATGAACTAGTTCAAGTCAGAGTATTATGACAACAACTCAGAATTTTTAAGGTCATTTCCTTGATTGTAAACTGTGAATTGCAGGAGGAAAACAGCTCTTTATGGGGACTTTACCTGTGGAGGAAGACCTGGTCAAAGGTGAGGAGGAGTTGGTAAACATTGCAGAGCGCTGGGGCGAGGCAGACCGACTGGCTCCAGGCCACGAACACATCATCTATACACCGGAGAATGAGGACACGGTGGACAAACTGCTACAGGAAGGATTCATTTTTATTGTGCTCAGGACTGTAGCTGAACAATCTGTTCCATTTAATTGTGATAAGGAGTGATTAGGCCATTCATCTGAGTTCAGAAAATATAACAACCCCCCAGAACTGGTTGCAGATGAATGACTGCTGCATGACATCAACTGGTGATTAAAAGTAGCACAAAATGCACGGTGCTTTCATTTCACAAAAAGTTAAAATCCATTATTTTTTCAGTTTTCACATCATCTTCAACAAGTATGCTGGGAGGAAAATTAGCAACTGTATCTTTAAGGCTATGGAATCACAGGAGTACCATAAAAAATCAGTTAAAAAAATAAGGAAATAAATGTGTAAATATAAAAAAGAAAAAATAAATAAATAAATAAATAATATTTAAAAAATAAGGAAACAAATGTGCAAATATAAAGAGGAAAAATACAATTTATTAAAAATATGGAAAAATAAAGGTAAATTTTGTCTTTGCTTTTCCCTTTTCCTTTTTTCCGTTTCTTTGTTTTTTTCCATTTATTCCTCTTTATATTCACACATTTATTTCCTTATTTTTACAAAGATTTATTTATTTATTCTTCTTTATATTTACACATGTGTTTCCTTATTTTTAACAGATTTATTTATTTATTCTTCTTTATATTTACACATTTATTTCCTTAATTTTTGACAGATTTATTTATTCTTCTTTATATTTACACATTTATTTCCTTATTTTTTAAACAAATGTATTTATTTTTCCTCTTTATATTTACACATTTATTTCCTTATTTTTAACAGATTTATTTATTTATTTATTCATTCATTTATTTATTTATTTATTAAGTCTTCTTTATATTTATGCATTTATTTCCTTATTTTTTAAGAGATTTATTTATTTATTTATTTAATCTTCTTTACATTTACAAATTTATTTCCTTATTTTTAACAGATTTATTTATTTATTCTTCTTTACATTTACACATTTATTTCCTTATTTTTAACAGATTTATTTATTTATTCTTCTTTATATTTACACATTTATTTCCTTACTTTAAAATATTTATTTATTTATTCAGTCTTCTTTATATTTATGCATTTATTTCCTTATTTTTTAACAGATTTATTTATTTATTTAATCTTCTTTACATTTACAAATTTATTTCCTTATTTTTAACAGATTTATTTATTTATTCTTCTTTACATTTACACATTTATTTCCTTATTTTTAACAGATTTATTTATTTATTCTTCTTTATATTTACACATTTATTTCCTTACTTTAAAATATTTATTTATTTATTTATTTATTCAGTCTTCTTTATATTTATGCATTTATTTCCTTATTTTTTAACAGATTTATTTATTTATTTAATCTTCTTTACATTTACAAATTTATTTCCTTATTTTTAACAGATTTATTTATTTATTCTTCTTTATATTTACACATTTATTTCCTTACTTTAAAATATTTATTTATTTATTCATTCAGTCTTCTTTATATTTATGCATTTATTTCCTTATTTTTTAACAGATTTATTTATTTATTTAATCTTCTTTACATTTACAAATTTATTTCCTTATTTTTAACAGATTTATTTATTTATTCTTCTTTATATTTACATATTTATTTCCTTACTTTAAAAGATTTATTTATTTATTTATTTATTTATTAATCTTCTTTATATTTATGCATTTATTTCCTTATTTGTTAACAGATTTATTTATTTATTTAATCTTCTTTACATTTACAAATTTATTTCCTTATTTTTAACAGATTTATTTATTTATTCTTCTTTATATTTACACATTTATTTCCTTACTTTAAAATATTTATTTATTTATTCATTCAGTCTTCTTTATATTTATGCATTTATTTCCTTATTTTTTAACAGATTTATTTATTTATTTAATCTTCTTTACATTTACAAATTTATTTCCTTATTTTTAACAGATTTATTTATTTATTCTTCTTTATATTTACATATTTATTTCCTTACTTTAAAAGATTTATTTATTTATTTATTTATTTATTAATCTTCTTTATATTTATGCATTTATTTCCTTATTTGTTAACAGATTTATTTATTTATTTAATCTTCTTTACATTTACAAATTTATTTCCTTATTTTTAACAGATTTATTTATTTATTCTTCTTTATATTTACACATTTATTTCCTTACTTTAAAATATTTATTTATTTATTTATTTATTTATTCATTTATTTATTTATTAAGTCTTCTTTTTATTTATGCATTTATTTCCTTATTTTTTAACAGATTTATTTATTTATTTAATCTTCTTTACATTTACAAATTTATTTCCTTATTTTTAACAGATTTATTTATTTATTCTTCTTTATATTTACACATTTATTTCCTTATTTTTTTAACAAATTTATTTTTTATTTTTTATTTATTTATTCCTGTTTATATTTACACATTTCCTTATTGTTTTTACATATTTATTTATTTATTTAATCTTCTTTATATTTACACATTTATTTCCTTATTTTTCAACAAATTTACCTTTTATCATGGCACTGCTGTGTTTCCATATAGGGCAAGATTTCTAAAAGGAAAAAATATCCCAACTTTCTTTTGACAAATGAGAAGTTGAATTAATAAAAACACACTTGTCACTTCATTTAGAGCTGCTTTTCTTGGTGGTGTATGAGCAATAAGTAATGATATCTAATGTCCCTCACCTTCCATTATAGGTCATTTTTTAATTTTTATTTGTCTTTAATGATATTTTTGGTGATTTCTTGATATTATGGCACTTTCTTTTCCTGCTTCTTAATACATGTACTTGTTTATAGTTGGATTCATCATCTAAATATATTTTTTCTGTTGGAAATGTAAAATGTCAATATAGGCCACATATATCAAAGTCAAGGCCCGAATGAATTATCTATGGCCCCCAGGATGATATTTAATCAGTATTAGAAGCGGCCCGCAGGCCGCAGCCGCCCGCTGGTGTTTTGCACGCACCAATACTACATTCCCCACAATGCAACGGTGTCTCTGATATGTACAGTACAGTGAAGGCGTTTAAAACCAAGCTGAGTCTGTGGGAGACGCAGATGCAGAAAGAAAACTTGAGCCACTTTCCCAGCTGCCAGACCATGAAAGAGAAGCTCTCTACCGCTGTGTTCAAGAGAACACTGTTTGAAGATAAACTCAACATACTTGCCGCCGACTTCCGCCGCCGATTTGCTGACTTTGAAGCCAAAAAAAGCAGGTTTGAACTGCTCGGCAATCCTTTTGCAGTTGACGTGGAAAGCGCACCACCAAACCTACAAATGGAGTTGATTGAGCTCCAGTGCAATGACACACTGAAGGAAAAATATGAGAGAGTGAGTGCTGCTGAGTTTGTACGTTTCATCCCCAACACAATCACTCAGCTGCACATCCAAGCTGCTCAGACGCTCTCTATGTTTGGAAGCACATACCTGTATGAACAACTGTTCTCTTTGATGAAGCTACACAAAACATCACACAGGAGCCGCATTACTGATAAACACCTTCACTCAATCCTGAGGATTTCCTCAGCTCAGAGTCTGACCCCGAACATTGATGAACTTGTACAAAAGATGAGACACCACCAAGTATCAGGCTCAGCCTCAGACAAGTGAGCATCACAGAGCATTAACGTATTTTTAGCTTTTAATTCAGTTACATTTTTACATTTGTTTCTACAAGACGTGATTTTTCTTTGAAGGAAGTATTGTTTTGTCTGTGTGCAATACATTTTTGTATTTTATTTTATTTTATGTTATTTATTTATTTATTTATATTTATTTTTCAGTTAATGGACTCAGGGAACATTGCAGATTAAAGCCATGAGAAAGAATACAACTGATTTGATTTATTTATTTTTTATTTTCTCATTTTACTATTTGACCGCAGTAATTGGTAGAATCATAAAGCAGCACAATATTGCATTTTCAGTTTATAATGCATGCAATTTCATTTATGCATTTATCTTGATATTAAAGAACATATTTTGTTTTTGAAGGACATTTACTTTTTTGCTGTTTGCCTGTTGAAAATGTTTGCCCTTGAAATTACTGACAGACCCATAAGAAAATATTGGATTATTCATTTAATCATTAAATAATATACACTGTGTTAGGTCTTGGTTCAATAGGCTATGTGCAATCATTTCAATATGTTTTAATAAACATTGAACCAGTCCGGCCCTCGGCTTGTAGCAAATTAGTTTTTTTGGCCCTCTGTGTATTTGATTTTGACATCCCTGATAGAGGCAATGTGTTTTAATTCCATTCTACAACAAAACAGAGCAACTATAAAGTGAGGGAGGCTGGAGCAGTGTTTAAATTAGACTAACAGCTCTTCTCTGCCATCTGCTGGTTGAAAATGATACCCCATATATGGATATTATCTAAAAACGTTGTGTTTCATGTGTGCTTACAGGCTGATTGTTGCTGTTTTTGTGGCAGGAGTCCAGTCTGAGGCGAGTGAGATGCTGGACGTTTCTGGTCCTCAGAGGAGAAAGAGACTGACATCTGTACGACGACGGCCTGACGATGCTGCGTCTCTCTCCTTCCACTCTGCCACCTCCATTCCTTCCAAGGGTTTCAGGTTGTTTGTGATGAGGAGAGGTGGTTCTGGGTCTGTCGGAACGCCTCCTGTTCTTCTTTAACACTGGCCTCTGGAAGTAAAAGAGGAAATATGACATGAGCAGCAGCTGTGAGGATTTTCAAAGCTTTTGTCTTCTTTCAATTTCACTTTTCCTGCATTCCTGTCTTCAATTAGGTCAGAATTCAACTGCCAGGTTTTAAATTTCATCAATAAGTGAACACCACAATGACAGGCCCTAGAATACAAATTAAATGTACTATAGTAACACCCCTTTAGGCCTGATTGTTATCTAAGATGTGAGGCAAATATACAGTATGATGTGAAAAAGACAGGTGCATGCAGGTGTTTAAAATTCAGCAATGACTGTACTGTAATCTGCTGCAGCTTATGTCAAAGATTGCACGATTGTCTACACCAGAACTCAGTCAAAGCTGAACACACAAACATGACACACACATCTATAGATTCAGAGTAACTCTCATTTCTCTGGTTGTCATTATTTCTGATGTGTATTCCCAAAAAACATCCAGAAGTTGACATAAAAATTTAAAAAACTGCTACTTTTGATGCTTGAAAATGAGGGATTCTGTTGAAACCAAACCAAGGTCAGGAAGAACAACAAAAATTTCAGCCACAACTGCCAGGGAAATTGTTCGAGATGCAAAGAAAAACCCACAAATAACATCAGCAGAAAAAAAGAGTGGTGTGGCTGCTTTTAAGATGCACAATAAGGAAGCAGTTGAAGAAAAATCAGCTCCATGGTCGAGTCGCCAGAAGAAAGCCGTTACTACGCAAATGCCACAAAGCATCCTGCTTACAATATGCCAAACAGCACAGAGACAAGCCTCAAAACTTCTGGAACAAAGTCATTTGGAGTGATGAGACCAAAATAGAACTATTTGGCCACAACCATAAATGTTAGATGTGGAGAGGAGTAAACAAGGCCTATAATGAGAAGTACACAATCCCTACTGTGAAACATGGAAGTGGATCGCTGATGTTTTGGGGATGTGTGAGCTACAGAGGCACAGGAAACAAGATGAATGCAGCATGTTAGCAGAAAATACTGGAGGAAAACTTGCACTCATCAGCCTGGAAGCTGCACATGGGACATACTTGGACGTTCCAACATGACAACGACCCAAAGCACAAGGCCAAGTCTACCTGTCAGTGGCTACAACAGAATAAAGTGAAGGTTCTGGAGGTTCTCAGTCTCCTGACCTTAAACCCTCGTGTCGTCCTGCGGGTCAAATTAACCCGTTTTAAAGTATGAAAATGTGGGGAAAAAAATATATTTTCACAGTGAAACTTCTGATGTCCACATTTTCAACATTTTTGGGAAATCTTTGAACATTTTTTAGTGGAAAAAAAAACGTTAAAAATGTTTCTTAAGAACTTCACATAAAAATCAACCAAAATTCAGTGAAATTCGCTGGATTTTGGTTGATTTTTATGTGAATGTTCTTGAAGAAAATATCAGAAGTTTGACTGATATATACGGAATTACTTTAGATATTTTAAGGATTTTTTTGGAAGATTTTTACTAATTTTTAAAAAATATTTACAAGAATTTTCTTGCCAAACTTGGGGGATTTTTTTTTTTAATAAAATTTTTAAGGGAAACTTTTAAGGAATTATTGTAATTTTCTTCCTGAAGGTTTTGCAAATTTTCAGAAATTTGGGGAATTTTTTTGCAGATTTTTTTGGATTTTTTTCAGTCAAGGAAACAATATTTTTTGGTGCCTGTAAATGAGGACAACAGGAGGGTTAAAAAGACAATAAATGGCTTCACCCAACCACTAACCATGAGTGAAAGAAAGGTTGTTGTGTTATCATTCATATTCTCTGAAAAATGGCCAAGAAATCATAAATTCTGCCAGGGTATGTAAACTTATGAGCACAACTGTACTATCTTGACTTAAACAGGTTGAACCAATAAATGGAGATGGAAGAGGTCTTGTATCAGGTGTGGTTCTGGATCTATTTTGGAACATGTATTTTACATATATCCATGCATTTTGAGTCATGTTATATAATCGTTACCAGGGGAACGTTGGGGTAAAAGTTGATCTCTGCGTCAGGTGAGCACTCAATGATGGTCGTCTTGGTGGAAAACTCCAACCTTGGAGCGATACCCTGGAGAACAGATGAATGGCACATTTAGCAGGGCACTGTTTAAGTCTGATTAACGAAAATCTAATTATGTAATGTGTCAAATGGGTGGATCTACCGGAAAATGAGGCGCTCGGGTCATCAGAACCTCTCGGTCCACTCCAGAAAACGAGGGAACCAGCTTGGGCTCTGGGAATAAGAAGTTTCGAGCATCTTCTTCAAAGCAGGCCAGAGTGACGCCCACTGGAGACACAAACACATTTTATTACATCCTGATGGTAAAGACGCTCTGGCTCCACTTCAACCCTCGTGTCGTCCTGCGGGTCAAACTGACCTGTTTAAAAGTTTGAAAATGTGGAAAAAAATATATATTTTCACAGTGAAACTTCTGATGTCCACATTTTCAACATTTTTGAAAATTTTTTGGTGGAAAAAAGAAAAGTTAAAAATGTTTCTTAAGAACATTCACATAAAAATCAACCAAAATCCAGCGAATTTCGCTGGATTTTGGTTGATTTTTATGTTAATGTTCTTAAAGAAAATACTAGAAGTTTTACTGATATATATGGAATCACTTTAGATATTTTTAGGATTTTTTGGGAATATTTTTACTAATGTTTTGAAAATATTTACAAGAATTTTCTCTCCAAATTTGGGGGATTTTTTTTTAAATAAAACTTTTCAGGGAAACTTTTAAGGAATTATTTTAATTTTCTCATGTATATATATATATATGACAGAAAGTAATAATAAAAAAATAAGCTGATGTTGTATTTTTGCAACAGTGGGTTTTACAGGGTAAAGAGGTACTAATCAGGGTTTAGAAATGTTCTCGTCATGATTAAAATCTCACCTGGAGGAATCAGTTGCACCAGTTCAACTCTGACTGTCTCGTCTAAGGAGAAGAAACAAGTTGGAAGATTTACAAAAAGGTCAAATGCATAATGGAGACATTTATGTTTATAATGTATAAATATAGATATTTTAATCCCATTTTAAATGGCGTTGACCGTGATTATTCATCGTTTAAAAGCACAAAGGAACATAAAGATGCTTCCAAGCATTTAATCTGTTATGGTAAAACAGGAAGTGAATGTTAAGGGATTTTACACATTATAGACCTGAGGTAGTTCTGGGTTTATGCTGTTTTTTAATGCTGGGAAATATAGACATGGAGTAAAATGAATACCAGTACAGTAGTGATTAATGTCAGTTTGCAAAAATAATCCTCACTCAACATACATTTACTGTCACCACATGATTTCAGCTCCATTTAGGCTGAGATTATGAATGAGTGCATCACTTACATTCCAGCATCACAGCGATGTCTCCAGGGTCGACTGCATGCCTGAAAATCTGGGGGCAAATAAAGACAAATTTCCATTTAGCTTCCCTATTTTATAAATTTACACTGCATCTGTTAGGGATGGTGGTCTTGTTGGTAAAAGTCAAATCAAGTTTACACCTGCAGTCATTCCTCATGGTTGGATTTCATGGAAAATAAGCAAATTAATCGCTGATCCAGTCAACAGAAGTGAGAACTGCTACGCTACTCTGCAGTAATGTAGATGTAAGAGCATTTATTCCTCTACATGGATGATAAGAAAAGACGTGCCTTTTCAAAGGTCATCTTCTCGTGGAACAGCAGAGGGAAGAGTGCAGGGAGGCTTTCAGACTGACGGCACTGACCCATGAAGCACATGCTGAGGTAGACGTCATCTTTGGCTGCTAGATGAACTCCAGGACAAGAAACCTGGAACAAACACAGGAGCACATATTGTTTTAAGTCAAATCAGCACTGAGCTGGTGTCATTTTCTCTGGTTTCCAAGTCAAGCATGAAAAAATGTATTAACCCACAACTAACATTTTTGGGAAATCTTTGAACATTTTTTGGTGGAAAAAAAGAAATGTTAAAAATATTTCTTAAGAACATTCACAAAAAATCAACTAAAATCCAGCAAATTTCCTTGGATTATGGTTGGTTTTTATGTGGATGTTCTTAAAGAGAATATTAGAAGTTTTACTGATATATATGGAATCAGTTTAGATATTTTTAGGATTTTTTTGGAAGATTTTTGCTCATTTTTAAAAAAATATATATATTTACAAGAAGTGTCTTGCCAAATTTGGGGATTTTTTAAAAATAAAACTTTTAAGGGAAACTTTTAAGGAATTCTTGGAATTTCCTTCCTGAAGGTTTCGCAAATTTTCAGAAATTTGGGGAATTTTTTTGCTGAATTTTTGGATTTTTTTTTCAGACAAGGAAACAATATTTTTTGGTGCCCATAAATGAGGACAACAGGAGGATTAAATTATTGTATGTCTATGCTTCCAGTTTCCCTTTCACTGAAAGATACGTATGAATGATTCTAAGCTTATCATTTATGTCTGGATTGAACTAAACCTAAGATATGCAGTTCAATGTGTAACTAACTACATATATCTAATTTAGGTAATTAGGTTAAAGGTAATTAGGCTTACTGTCCCAAGCAAAAAATCATGGTCAACCATTGTCTTTATATTGTTTGAACACTTTTCTTTAAAATGCGTTCATTTACCACAAGTCCACCACTTTAGATTTTGGATAAAAAAGAAGAAGAAGAAAAAAGAACCCAAGACTCAAATAATTGTCTTTGAATTCATATCATATTAAAGATTTCACGATAAAAAATGCTAGATATTCCTCCAGGTTCTCTGTAGAATTAATCTAATGGCTTCTTTGTTATATTAGGTCTAGTCTCAAAAATTCTACGTGGCAATAAATAAATAAATAAACAAGAAAAGCACTCAGAGAGCACAGTACTCCGCCAAGGCTGCCCAGTCATACCATTTCCTACAGATAAGCGCTGATAAGTCCTCAGCGGTGGATTTGTAGTAGGATCACAATCAGCTGACGTCGTGTTCACTTGTTGTCATGGTTACAGTGACGCTGTGCTGCTATCTCAAAATGATACAGAAATCTTTAACCAATCCGTGGATCCAGACTATAAGCCTCATCACTGCCAAAATCTAATCACTTGGTTCTTGTGTCATTTCTGACCTTCCCTGAAAATTTCATTCAGATCTGTTAATCTGTTTTTGAGTAATATTGCTAACAGACAGACAGACGGATGGAATGACAAATGTACACCAATCGTCACATACTTCTGCTGCATTTCCTGGCGGAGTGATAAAAATAAAATAAAAAAACATGGTCAAGTAGTATTATCTTTTCTTTTCTATGGCTTCAGTTGGCAGAGGTCTACAAGTTGAGCTTTCAGGTCCAAAAACAAATAACTAAATAAACACTAAATATATAAATCTGTAGAATTTATAATCCTGAATGTATTAAACACTGTATGTTCTGCCAGAAAATGCAGCTACACATATATCAAACCCCTTAAACGAGCAAAATAATACATTTCAATAAATATCTAAAAGACTAAAAGTTTTAAATAGGAATATCCTTATTTTAAATACAACTGTAGCTTCAACAAATCCATCTATTTTTCTGTCCATCTGTCTGCCTGTCTATCTATAGGTAGTAATGGAATTTCTAGTAAACAATATACAAATATTAAATATTAAAAGCACTCCTTGTGAAAAATTTACTGGGTTAAATTACAGATTTATTTTACATTATTTTTGTAGCTAGTCCAGGTGGAGGTTTTGTGCAGTAACAGTAGAGTAAAGGTGAACAAAATGCAAATACTTCCGGTTCGATGAAAAACACATAAAGTAAACTGTGTATACCTAGTCACTGGAGGGCAACACAAGTCAACGGAGTCTAAACGTTGAAATTTAACTAATTCAACATATATTCAGTGAATTAAATATATGCCGAATTGTAGAGTAACTCTTAACGCTTCGTAACGTACAACGAGTCCGATGCTAACAAAACAGTTTGTTCACCTGCGAGGAAGAAAAAGTTAAAATGACGATAAATAGACTGGACTTTGGCGTGCCGTTTTCTCCACTTTAAATTAATGTAGTTGCAACAGGACGACTAGTTAGGGACAAACAAATCTTACCGCTCGGAATTTTAGTTCAACCACCACTTTTAGCGCCTTTCGAGACATTAGAATCTTCTGTGAAAACGAACCAACAAGGTTTAGTTTGCTTCTACAGAAGACGGCGTCACGTCGGTTTACCTTGTTACCATGGATACCACAACTTCCGGGTTTAGATGCTGCAAGCAAAGCAGAACCGTCCCTGTGGAGTAATGACAGTGCCAAATTACAAAAATACCTCTATAAAAGAATAATAAAACAAAAGTGGAAATGTAAAGAAGAATAAATGAAATGACAGCTCCATGAATCCTGGAATCGTCATCTTGGAACATGTCCATGTCATCAGGGAAGAAAAGCTCCACTGATGGAAAGACCTGGTCCATCAGTATCTTCAGGTAGTCAGCTGACCTCATTCTTTAGGAACATAACGTTGCTGAACCTGACCAACCTCAGATCAGAACCCGAACCCCCACAGACTGGTAGGAACTAGTCATGATGAGGGCATCACTTCATCCACCTCTCTTCTTACCCTGATACGCCAATCTTCAACTCCTCTGGACACTATAACTACCATCAAGCATGGAAGTGGCAGTATCATTATACTATCAATTCAACTGACTCAACCAAGTCAGAAAGACATTTGTCATCTTTCTGACTTGGTTCTTCAGGTCCTTGACAGTTTCTGAGTTCCCTTCATGTGGAAATGTTCTTCCTTTCACTATTAAACAGCCGTGAGTTCTACTGCTGGTTTCCTACGATCATCTAAGAGTTTGTTCCTGGAAGATGATGGTTCTCCACTATCCTTCAGGTTTTAATAATGCATTGGACGGTTCTTAATCTGATTTTAGTAGCTTCATCTCCTTAGTTGTTTTCTTTGCTTGATGCAGGCCAATAATTTGACCCTTCTGAGACTTTCCATGACCACAGGATACGTCTTCCAACATGGTTGTTTAAGAAATGAGAAGCTCCTCACAGCATCAGCTGGGGTTCATCACTGCAGTAATTATCCAATGGAAGGCTCTTGCCTATTTGCTTTTTACTCTATAAATGCTGCCTTGCTGATAACAATCAACATTAAAAGGTTATGAAAGGTTGGATTCTACTACTCACCCACTCTCCTGTTTCCACTTTGGACAACAGAACATTTAAATACACCAAAAACATGAACAAAAGTCCCTATTTTTTGTAACAATATTGTTTCCCCAATGGCAAAGCAAGAATAAAATAGTTTATCGTTGAATTATTATGATATTGAAGCTTTTATATTCTAAAAATTTGGTCACTCATAGATTGGATCAACTTTCTTCTTTTTTAATGTTGTGTCTCAAAATCCCACAATGTCTCAGGAACAAATATAGTTAAACATTGTCTTTATATTCTTAGAACTCCATTTGGCACAACTTCAACTTCAGCTCCAAACAAAAAAAAATCCGTAAAAATGATGCTGCTGGATGTAAAAACAACCATATGAAGCAAAACATTCATCAGCAGTCAAATTAACTTATGAGTCAAATATTTCAATAAATATCTAGTAAAAAACTAAAAGTCTGAAACGGTCATAAACTGAAATTTTGCTGTTTCAAACACAGCTGTAGCATCGATATATCTGACTATTTTCCCACAGCATGAGCTATGGGAGTTGTCCATTTGTTTGTTAAGCTCTTTTCTCCAGTTGCTCTGTGGCGTCGGGTTCAGAGTCAGAATCCGAGTCTTCCTCCTCTTTCTCCTGAGCGTTGGTTCCGTCCTGGTCCACGGCCACAGCTCCTTTCCTCTGAGGCAGGACGGTGACGAAGGCCTCCTGCCAGCTGCCCTTCTCCAGATAGGCCAGGATGATCTCAAACACTGAGGAGGAGTCAAAGTATGTTTAAATAAAGGTTTGGAATTTCACTTTGAATAACACTGAAAAAATCCCCAAAGTCACTGGAAAACTTAGTGTTGAATCGAACACAAAACCATCCAATTAAAATGAGTCGTGGATCTCTGGGGAAGACCCCTAATGCAGTTAGCAAAACGTCTTTTTTATGTAGTCAATTTCTGTATTTCAGACTGAAAACAAACATTTTTGAAACATTCCTGTAACATTTCTATTTATGGGAAGCTGCAGGGAGCTTGTAATAGTTGTCCTGATACTGTTTTTTCTTTTCTAGATGTGTAAATATCTATACATCTATATAGTTATTTTACTATTCTGTTTTCCTTGTTACTTCACCGACGAACGTGGTGGAGTTGTGTGACAATCGGCGTACATTTGGAGGAGGATTGCGCTCTGAGTGCTTTCCTTGTTCCTAGAGGGACACCAGCAGCCAAAACCAAATTCTTTGTATGTTGTGTACATACTTGGCTGTTAAAGCTCATTCTGATTCTAGGTTATTTTCCCAAAATTGAAATTGACGAGATGCCTTTGTGAAAAATGTTCTATTTTAGTTGAATTTATATTTCAGTTCTTTCCTGTCGGGTTCTACACACAGCAAACAGGATGAACCTCACCTCGGTTTGAGTCACAGCACAGGCTCTCAATTCTCCTGAATCTCAACTTATTGTGTGTAAATACAGTTTTACCCATCCAATAATAAATCAACATGAAGTGTAAAAATCTCAGGGGTTGTGAATACTTTTCAAACACCCTGCACTGGTCTGATATCAGTCCTTACCGTGGTTCACTGCCAGAACCTTCCGACTGTTCATTTTGATGAAGCTGCTCAGAGGAAGCTGTGCGTGTTCGATGCCGAGCTCCTTCGCCCTCTCGAAGGTGATTCCCTGCAAAACACAGCCAGGAATAAGAACCGACCCGGTGGAGCTTCCATGCTAGAGCAGCGTGAAGCCAGACAGACCTTGTGGTGGTTGTGGTCCACCAGACCTCCGATCACGTAGGCCTTCTTTTGGTCCAGCTCCTCCAGCACGTTGGGAGAGTCTGAGGTCAGATACACCAAGTCCTCTTTGGCCACAACTTCAGAGTAGTGTTCTGTTTTAATGCTGATATCCTACACAGCAATGTACAGTCAGACAAGCAACACAACCCTTCAAAATAAAAGCACAAAATCACATCCTCATGTTGTCCTGCGGGTCAAAATTGACCCGTTTTAAAGTTTGAAAATGTGGAAGAAAAATATATTTTCCCATTGAGACTTCTGATGTCCACAATTTCAACATTTTTGGGAAATCTTTGAACATTTTTTGGTAGAAAAAAAGAAATGTTAAGAATGTTTCTTAAGAACATTCACAAAAAAATCAACCAAAATCCAGCAAATTTCACTGGATTTTGGTTGATTTTTATGTGAATGTTTTTCAAGAAAATATTAGAAGTTTTACTGATATATATGGAATCACTTCAGATATTGTTAGGATTTTTTGGAAGATTTTTACTCATTTTTAAGAAATATTTACAAGCATTTTCTTGCCAAATGTGGGGGATTTTTTTTTTTTTAAATAAAACTTTTAAGGGAAACTTTTAAGGAATTATTGTAATTTTCTTCCTGAAGGTTTTGCAAATTATCTGAAATTTGTCAAATTTTTTTGCTGAATTTTTGGATTTTTTTCAGACAAGGAAACAATATTTTTTGGTGCCTGTAAATGAGGACAACAGGAGGGTTAAACTTCCACTGACAGTTACAGATAAAACTACCTGACACTAAAGTTGTTCTAACATGTTTTTCTGGCTTCTTACCTTCCAGTTGACCCATCCTTTATCCTTTTCATCCATGCTCTGCTTCAGCTGCCCTCCCAGACTAGTGAGATAAAACTGGAGAAGCAAGAAGAGAGTTTAAATACCAGGTCAACACGAGAACCAGTACTGATGCTTTAGTGACCGACCTGCACCGGATGTAAGGCTCGTCGGTTCTCAGCGTAGCACCGCTGGATCTGTTTGTGAAGCTTCCGGACATCCTGAAAAAGCAACAATATAACTGGTGAAGAGGGCCAGTTCCTTGATCCTTCCCTATTAAAACACAGAAACATGTTGTTCCTCGGCCCGTCTACCTTGATCAGCATGAGATCATCAAAGCTGCAGTCCACCACCATCCTCAGAGAGCTCGGCGTCACCTCTCTGCGTGGACGTTTCCTAAAACTCTGGCCGTCTCCTCCCTCATCGTCCTGCCTCTGGAGCCGACGCTGCTGCTTCCTCTCCTTTCGTCTCTGCCTGCAGTGGACACAAGAAAGCTGCTGTTTAACACTGTTGGCTGTAAAAGGTGGACACTAAAAATGAAAGCAGTTTGGTGTTGGCAAGCTTAGACTATAGTGGGTGTTCAGCTGGTAAAGTGACATCATAAGTAAGTCTTCTGTGACGCTTGATGCTTACCAGCCTGAGATCTAATCTTGTAAATGAGCCAATGACAGCATCACTATGAGCTGGTGGGTGTCTGTCTACGCCATTAAGGGCTTTGTTCAGCTTAATCGATCTGTAGCGATGGCCGTGTGACACTGAAGCTTCGATAGGTGCTTCAAAACTCTGAACTACAACTCCATAGAACCACTGCTTCAAAGCTCGCTTCAAATCACACGACGTCCAAAGCAGTAACTGCTTCATTGCCTGAATGAATCACCTGACTGGTTCACAGCTTAATCAGGTGATTCACTGGCACTGCCTCCCCTCGATTCTGTCAGGTGACAGGTTGAGAGAGTTTAGAGTTTGAGCCTCAAAACTTAACAACCGCTCTAAACGATGCAAAATTTGTGGGTTGTTGTCAGAGTATGGGTTGTTGGTACTGCGTTTTTAACAGGGCTGGGCAAGTTGACGCATTAATTAACATGACCATTATTTTATGGCACGTTAAAATAGTTTGATTATTGTTATTGTGAAAGCTTTTTGCTCACTGGCTCTGAATCCACTGACAGACAACCATGGATCACAGGAGGGCTGGATGTTGATCAGGACTTGGGATGGGTGTGGAGGGAGGCTTCGGCAGACTGGTTGGATGCAGCATGTGGGATAAAAAGACATAAACTAAAACAAGACAAGCTAGCAGACATAGGTGGTCCGGCAGCTCAGCAGGTTGAGTGGGCGACCCATAAACAGGGGCTATAGTCCTCCATGCAGCAGCCATGGGTTCAAGTCAGACCTACAGCCATTTGCTCATCTCTCTACGTTTTCCGTGTCTCTCTCCACTGATTACAATTTTAACCGTGATGTGGAGAAGTTGTGAGCAAAAAAAGAAACCAACTCAATCCAAAAACCGTTGAAAAAAATAGTGCACCTCAATAAAAATCTTTGAGTGTTCCCCATCCCACATAATCACCCTCTGCAATAGTTACACAAGCACACCCAACATATACCATATTCTCCAAGGACGCTCTCCTCAGTAACACAATACACACATTCATCAATCTTTATTTCTAAATAGAACATGTGTGACGCACACACACACACACACACACGCACACACAAAAAATATCTTAGTGTGTCTGTGTGTGTGCATTTGATGCATATGGCAGCCAATTACTGGTTATGGGAACTGTTCAGAATCTGAATTCCTACTTTTAACTTTCTTTCTGAGTTTGACATGGAAATAGCACAGATTATCTCATGTGGATAGCAAATTTACATAATAAACTTAACAAATATTTACTTTCTAAAGCTGCTTCTGCTGACTTTAAAATGTCTCAGCCGTTAATAAAGCACATTAAATGCTCTGCAAAAGTGAACTCAAGACTTGTGGTCATGTTACGTCTTTTTGTGGTTGTTTTGTGTGTCTTTGTGTTCATTTTGTTTCTTTTTTGGTCATTTTCACACTGTTTTGTGGGCATTTTAGGTCTTTTTGTGCATTTTTTGGGTCATTTTCAGACTGCTTTGTGAGTATTTAGGTCTTTTTGTGCATTTTTTGGTCATTTTCAGTCTGTTCTGGTAATTTTACGTGTTTTTAACTTGTGTGCATAGCAAATTTGTCAGCCCACATTACAGATACTAGACTAGAATAGTCTTGTGTTCACTCTTGCAGAGCATTTAATGTGCTTTATTAACGACTGGGACATTTTAAAGTTAGCAGAAAAATTATAGAAAGTAAATATTTGTAAAGTTAGGTCAAACTCTACACCATAAAGTTTATAGCAACAAAAAAAAAACACAATCAAAACTGATTATTATTATTATTATTTTTTTTATCATGTGGGACCTTTAAACCGACAGATTTTAGGATGGAGTTTGACAGGAGAGAGGCTGCCCTGTAAAATAACACCATGATGCTCTATTTAAACCCCACAGTACGCTCTATAAATGAACATCTGTAGTTAATGACTGAGATCCTTACTTTCGGAGCTCCCTCTCGTCTTCCCACTTCTGCTGCTTCAGAAGCTTCTTTCTTTGCCTCTTGGACAGAGTTTGGTTCTCAGCTTCTCCGTTGCTGCTCACAGCCTTCTGACTGCTTTTATTCTCTCCGTTTTCATTCTTCTGCTGGGCCGGAGCCTCACTTTTCACGCTGTCTTCGGCCATCCGTGCAGAGCTGACTGAAGTCCGGCTGCTAACGTCAACTAGCCGCTGCTGTTAGCACGGAGCTAACCGGCGGCATTTAGCAGCCAATTAAAACGCTTCGCTTTATAAAGTCACGGAAAACTAAACCTTTTCAAAGCGTGTCATCGCTCAGATAGTCAAACTCAGACAGAAAGTCAAACTAAAACAACAAACTAAGGCTGCTAAACTCAGCTACACATTTCCACATGTTGTATTTTGGCACATACGTGACGTCATTTAACCGCGCCGGATGTATTCAAACGGCAACAGAAGTTTGACGATTTTTTTTTTTTTTTTTTTTTTTAAATCTAAAGTTATCTGGAACTAATCGCTACAGCTTTACCTTTTCAGACAACAACATCCATTTAAATTTTATTTTCGTTAAATATGAATTAACTTCAATGCAAACAAAAGTAGCATTGCTTTCAGACAGGGGCTTCAAACTCATTTTACCCCGGGGGTTCACTGGAGGTAGAGTCTGAGTGAGGCTGGGCCACATCAAATATTCCACAAAAAAAAGGGCTTCAAGTATTCAAAAAACCACTAAAGCTGATACAACCTTCATCATTAACAGTTTCCAACACAAACCAGATAAATAAAGCAATATTTGAATCAAATAAACCTGGTCCACCCCTTGAAGTTTCAGCTACTTGGTATGGTCTGATTGCTGGCTCTGGTATAAAAGCCTGGTGCTCACCTGAAGCTGACCAAACAACCATAAACCTGCAGAAGGTAAGACAAAGAAAAGATTAGCACAACTTACATGTTTATATATAAATGTGTTTCAATTTGAGGTGGTTACTGATTTTTACCAACACTCATGGTCGGATGCCTGCAAGTGCAGCCATCAGTCGTAAACTTTCCTGGTTCTTTAGCCATATTTGTTGAGTCTCAGATCTTTATTTCAGTTTCTGTGAAAATTCTTTCCCATGTGGAGCCATGATGTGGATCCCATGGGTCCAAAACAGAAAGTTCTTCAGTTCATATGTGTGTGTGTGTGTGTATATATATATATATATATATATATATATATATATATATATATATATATATATATATATATATATATATATATTAAAAAAAAAATTGACCCAGTTTTTGAAATGTGATGCATTTAAGTGACAATGTGCATGATTGCACTCATTTTTGTTGTTTACTGTAAATGCTAAATCCAGTTTTAATACATGCATTATCAGCCTCGTATGAAGGGCGTTAATTTCAGGATGCAGTGCAAATGAGGCATATGTGTGTGATGTGGCTCTGGGTGGAATGGAATGTAGATACACTGGGATTAAATGCCTCTGCGGGTTTACAATTAGAGCTCTGCAACATGAGCCCACCTCCAGCCCCCTCATAACCCAGTTACTATAAGCACCCTCAGCCGGCAGGGAAGCCTTTAGACACCGACTGCTTGTTTAGCGTACATTCTAGCATCGGCAGTGTTAAGCTGGCGTTCTGAGCGGGATTTGCATTAGGAGATATACACGTTAAATGGAGTTCAATGGGAGGCATCTACATTGAAATGAACTCTATTCAAAAATCTTGGACTCCTGAAATTTACAGTCCTGACAATATATATGTACACTACCATTCAAAAGTTTGGGATCACTTAGAAATGTCTTTATTATTAAAGGAAAAGTAGTTTGTTTTTTTTTAAAATGAAGATAACATTAAATGAATGATAAATCTAGTCTAGACATTATTAATGTGGTAAATGACTATTCTAGCTGGAAACAGCTGATTTTTAATGGAACTCAAATTGCTTTACACAATAAAAGACAAAGAAATGACACTAGATTTGCAAAAGGGTTTCATGTTTATTGGATTTTCACAATGCGCATTTAAAAACTGCATCTAATAAAACCCACCGCAGTATTTGTGACACAATTCTGACCCGACACTGTACATCTGCAAAACATATCAGAGTGAAAAACCTAGAAACATTCATATTAACTAGTTTTTACTTTAAACAAAACACTGTACATGTTTCATTGCTTCATATCTCTTCATCCATATAATGTCTCCCATGGTGTGTTCACCATTTTCCTCCTAAAGTCTAAAACCTCCTCATCCCTCCTCTCAATAACAACCCTACTTCCTGTTACCATCCAAAAAAAGTTACCATCTGTCTGGTAAGTTCATGCAGTAGTTTAAAAGTCTCTACTTTAGACTGAGGCAACAAAGTCCCAGAATCCGTCAGTAAAGCGTTAAAGCATCACATCCTCTAATGGAAAAAGTATTTACACATACAGTATACACAACTTTACTTCCGTTAAATAGAAGTACAAAAAGACCATCATCATGCACATTGAAATCTGCTGCAATAACCACAAAATACGGTAATGGATGACTTTACTACTTAGAATAAAGCCCAGGAAGCTCAGAAAAACAAAACAGGACAGACTTTTAAAATGTAAATTAATGGAAAAAGTGGATTATTTGGGGATTTTTCAGAAACATATGCCGTTTTCGAAGACTTACACCACTCCGAATCTATGAAGATTGAAAAGTACAATTTAAAAATGATATTGCAAAAGTCCTAGGAAATACTGAGATGGTATTTTTAGATTATCACATACTGTATGGCAGTTTTATTTTGGCAATAAGTGTATTAAATATATGGAACTGACTAAAGAGTCGGTGCATTCCGACTGTAAAAATATATTTAGACAACTATCTACTAGGCATTAGCTATCCCTGAAGGTAAACTGTTGAAAATCATGTTTCTACAACAAGATTTTATTTGCATTTTGATGCCTTGCATTAAAAAAGTCCACTGAAACCCAAGTACTTGAGGTGGTGATTGACTTGTTTGAAGAAGAGTTAATGGACTTTGTAGGTCATGTCAAACCCAAATAAGTTCTGCTTTACAGAACATTTAATTCACATGACTCATCAGCTGTTTCTATAGCAGCTCACGATTAAATTGAAGGAATATTTTTCTCTTGTTGATGGAAAGATGTAGTTTGTTCCTTCTTTGTGTTTTTTTTTTTTGCTAGTTGTCCAAAAAATGGGTTGTTTCTAGCGTCTTCTATTCTGCTAACCCATCCATCGAGCCCCACCTCCTCCCTACATCAACTTCATGGCTCAGCAGCAATGTCACCTGACTGTCAATAGAGGGCGCTGTGACTTGAACATACAACTATTAGCAGTAGAGTCATTCCCATAAAAGCATCCTGACTGAGCTCAACAGAAGTTTTTGTTGATTTCCACTTTAGTTAGTTTATCTTTACATGAGCCAGCTTTTTGGCAGGAACGAACTGAAAATTACGTGGTTTGCTCCCCCCAAAAAACTGTTCGGCTGGAGCAAACCACTTAATTTTCAGTTTGTTCCCGCCAAAAATAACCACTTAATTTAGACATTTTCCAACGAAAATTATCAAAATACTCCACAATTTAGTCCAAGTTAGTAGAATGCAACTGTGAGGAAACAACATTGAAACCCTAAACAGTTAGTTACTACAGTTTAGAAAATCGAAGTTAAGATAATACAACATAACTCAATAAGACATGTGACATTCTCTCATAACAAACACATCAACCATTCTAAAACAGCAAATGTTATAAAATATTGTTTTTTCTAGCTTAATTGCAATAAAGTAACAGAATTAATTCAAAATAAAAGGATGGACTGTCCAGCAGATCCACAACCAGTGAACTCCTATGTACAAAACAATACCTCAGTGTCATTATAATGTGTGAGAAACAGTGATACACACAGAAACTAATGTCAAACGGAGCTAAAGAGGACGTCAGTATTATAATTCTGTAGCTGCATTGCTCTTTAAACCTTTTTTGTGGAGGGAAACTGTATTTAAACATAGATTTAAACAAGAGTTAAGAGTGCAAATGAAGCTCCAATGCAAAAAAATGCATATATTTCTACATTTCTGTGTACAAATTCATAGTATCAAGTACACAACTGTTGCTGTGGATTAAAAAAATTTCCTTCTGTGCATTTGTGGATCCTTATTTTCCCTTTTGTTAGTCTCATCACTGCTCTTAAAGTCACCAGCGAGCAGTGACATTTAATCCTGGACCATGTAATCAAACACAGATGGAACCATGTGATGCTAGTGGGGCCTTCAGTCAACACTATGCATCATCTTTCATATGAGTGTGTGCATTTTTACGCACAAATTTTACACTTTTTGCACAAATTTAAGCTATAAATGTGCCTTTTCAGTGCAAAAAACCTCATTTAAATTTGTAAATCTTCTCAATCATGTGAAATGTGTATTTGCTCTCTGCATGTGATTTTTTTTTGTCATTTTACAAGGAAAAATAGTACAAAGTAAGATTCATAAGTGACAGAATTTTGATCCACAAAGAGGTTGAAAAATCTACAAATGCACAAGTGAGGATTTATAGTCACAAAAGCAATTTTGTACTTTAAAGTCTGACTTTTTACCCACCAAATGACATATTTTTTGCACTGTAGATCACTTTATTTACACATCTTAATCCTCACATGTTTGTTTTATATTTCACTTAAATTTTTTTGGATAATTTTATTCTTCATGCTTCATTATAAAGGCCAATTTGACTCATGTGTGACAGGGATTTATTATATATAATCAACATGATCATGGAGCCTTTAAAGATTCTAGTATTATAAATGATGTGCTCTTTAGTTTTCCATGTTGTTTACAGATGATTTGATTCTTTAGTGCGATCATAAAAATTAATTAATCGAGGTTGATGAACTAATTATGACATTTCTGTGAAAGTTTTGTGCATTTTATCGAAATAACTCACAAGAAATGGTTAGAAATGGTTAAGTGGCATACGTATTTGGTGGCATACTGTGTATATTGGGTTAATATTTGTGACTTAATTAAAAAAGCTGTTAAAGAATTTCTAGAATTAAACCCTGATTTGGTTAGGGGGTGACTGATCACCGTGCTAGCAAGTCTACTATACAGACCTGTCAATAAAGTGTTTAATTAAATTTTTTTACAGTGTGTCAACAAAGCAAGAAATCCAAAACTTGTACAAGTTATAAAAAAAGTGAAGCAAAATGTCCTTTTATCCAAAGACCCAACGACAAAATAAAATGTGAAATGAGGACGAGGCCAAACCCAGAGCGCTCCGGCATCAGTTCAGAGCTCAGACCTGTTGGGAACCAAGAAAACAAGACAAGTTCTCAGTTTTATTAAGCACAAAAACAGAAAAAATAATGACTTCCAATGAACAAATCTGTTTCCTCATGCAACATGCTTTAGCAACACACTAAAATAGAGTCTGTTAATAACAAGACCTTAGAAAAGAGATGCTCAAGTTGTCATTTTTATGTCTTTGACTTTAATAATGGTTTAATATGAAGCAAAGTGGAGAAATGAGCCTGTATTTTATAACATAATAATGTCAGAAAACAGCAGAAACGTGACTGTACTCCATAGATCCCTAAAATGTAGTTTCTGTCACTGTAAATACATTTGAGTACCTGCCAAAACCGATGTTTTACTTCATATTTACACGACAAACAATGGGCTGAGTTATTATTGTTTAATTTGTGCACATTTTCCCATCAAGAACCCCAATGTTCTAAGAGAAAAAAGCAGTTTTCTGGCTATATAAGCATGTCAAGAATCAACTTTATGTAACAGATATGCAGTATATAGCTGCATGATACGATGCAGAATTAGAAATGTATGGAAGTCTATTAGTGACAAAATTATTGACCAAAACTCAGGCATTTATTCAAGCAGCAGTTCTTTTTGCTGTTATCTTTGACGTTTTAAGGGGTTGACGTGTGTTGTTATGCATTTTTTGTTTTGTTTTGTTTAAGAACAGTCCAGACTATGTAGATTTTTCAGAATTTATTATGATAATACTTCCAATTTTTTTTATATGGGCCATTATGTCAAGCTGAAAAACTGATCTAGTATTATGAAATTGTTGTGTTTTATATGTATCTCACTGTAAAATAGTACCGAATATTATGTAAAAATGTTTGAATTTAACATAAATTCAAAATTATTTAGCAACGACGACACCCAAGTGGGTGTAGCTTAGCAGATATGGAGGACTGTTGACCTCCATACAAACACTTTTGCTGCCAAGTTAAACCAGAATTATATGTTTTTAAATGTGAAAATGAGACACGTTCTACAACAATACAGCTTTGCTAGCTACCAAATAGTTGACAGTCGAGTGTGATTTGATTTGATTTTTGAGCGTTAGCTGGTGAACAAAAACCAACAGAAGAACAATAATAAAAAACCTGATTTATTTCAATTTAATATACACACATCATCAGAATTTAAGAACAAACTGCTCAAAACTTTAGCAATCTTTCATGAATTAAACATGAATTCGGTCTGATTTGATTATAACAAGACATTTGAATCAATTAATCATTTGTGATTTAATCTGAAATATTTTTACAAAAAACTTTTTTTTTTTACACATGATACTTAAGATTTGAACGAACAATTAAACTTAAAAAAATAATCATAATAATCATCATGATCATCTAAAGAGGCTTTTACTGATCAGTGTGATTGTATCTGCAGCAGACACGTAGAAAGAGTGTTTTTATGAAAATATATGAACATTTGCATGAGTTTCTAGATCAGAAAACATGAGCCTTTCAACACCATTAGCTAACACAATGTAGCATTAGAACACAGGAGTGATGGTTGCTGGAAATGTTCCTCTGTAACCCTATGGAGATATTCCATTAAACATTTCCAGCTAGAACAGTCATTTACCACATTAACAATGGCTAGACTGATTAATTTAATGTCATCTTCATTGAAAAAAACAGCTTTTCTTTCAAAAATGAGGACATTTCTAAGTCACCCCAAACTTTTGAAGTTGAAGAAACAGACTTCTAGACCTTCTAATCGACCTGATGACCATCTATCTCTTACATCTCTACCTTCACAGAGACTTTGAGTGGGGATATCTCCAGTGGAACAGCGTTTTGAGTGTTGACGAAGGGAAAAAGCTTCTCAGTGACGGTCACTGAGAACGTCTGCATCACTGTTTTCGTGTCCGGGTTGGAAAATGTCACTGTTTTTCTTGTACAATCCAGATGTACTTTGATCCTCTGCAGCAGCTGCTTCACTGAGAGGACTTTGTTTTTAACCGTCGGTGAGAACGCTCTGTATTTCCCATCGTGGAACCACATGCTCCAGCATCCGGTCTGTATTTCTGCCTTCCTCTGGACAGACTCCCCGATCACGCCCACCGCCCAGTCCGTGTTGTTTCCGACATCAACGATCCAGCTGTGAGTCCCCGAGTCGAAGCCCTCCGAGCCCAGGACGGTGAAATAGTCCTCGAACCTCTCCGGGTTCTTTGGAGCCCGACACTTCCTTTCTTGATGAATGACGACGGTCAGATCTGGAGACAGCCGGAGGCTTGGTTCTGCAGTGTTCAGGTCCAGGATCACAGGAGAACAGGAGACCTTGTGCTTCATCTTGCTCCAGACGTTGAAGCTCAGGTTGCCCAGATGTTTGGCCACATCGACCAGAGCTCCAGATTCCAGCTGTGGATCATCCGGTAGGGGGCGCTGTTGGATCCTCCCCACTGCAGTCGTGTAGTTGTGCAGAAAGGCGACGTCTTCGGCTCTCAGCTCCTCCTCTGTGGCTCGGATGGTTTCTGCCAGAGCGGATATTTCCCTGCTGAGATCCTCGATCCTCGTCTTCATCATCTGACTCTTCTGCTCCTCTTCCTTCCTCACGGCGTAGATCCTGGCGGCCTCCTCCTTTACGAGGAACTGGTGGAGCTTTTCAAACTGCTCCTGGATCAGCTTCTCTGTGTGCTGTGCTTGTTCTTTAATTAGTTTTGCTGAATCATTCCAGATGAGTTTCACTTCATGAAAATGCTCCAGTTTGTCCCGTAAGGGTTTCAGGAGATTCCTGAGCCCCCTCTTGTAGTCCTCTGCAGCTTCATCGATGGGTCTGAACCTGTGGTGGGCGTGGGTCTTTGAATCTCGACAGACGACGCACACCGGCTGCTGATGATCCAGACAGAAGAGCTTCAGAACCTCAGAGTGTAAACTGCAGAGAACCTCAGGCCTCGAAGAAGCTTTCTGTTGCTCCTGAGCGAAGGCTTCACATACATTCTTCAAGGACAAATTAGAGGGTGGGTCGCTCTTTGAAGATCGTCTTTTGCAAACCGGACATTCGTGAATCTTCTTCTGCGACCACCAGCGCTGCAGGCAGGCTTTACAGAAGCTGTGGCTGCATGACAGCACGACAGGATTTCGGAAGATGTCTTGACAGATTGGACAAGAAAAGTCGATCTCTGCTTGAAAAATTCCAGTCGCCATTCCTAACGGAGACTCAGCTGTTGTCTCAGTGGACGTTGTGAACTGTCTGTCTTCGCTCTCAGTAAACCAACTGGTGTTTCCTGCTCAGTGTCTGATAGTCAGCAGATGGGTGGAGGGTGTCAGTTCCTCTAAATGCTAAAACAAGAACTCTACCAAACTGGGATTTTTAAAAATTTCTTTGCTTCCTATTTGGGAACACAAACGGATAATTCAGCTCTTATCTATTGTGTAAATCTGGATGAGCCACAGCAAAAACAGTCATGGTAGAACAGAATTTGCTGACAGATAATAGACTCCTCAGCTGGGGAGTTATCAGGGTTGTGAGACCTTGATGCTTAACGCTGGTCACAACATAATCACGTCATGGAAAACAGAGAGAAAACTACTCAGAGTCTGGCCTATTGAAATTCTGAATAAAAATCAAGGTCTAGACGAATACTTTTTTTTTTTCACAGTGAAACTTCTGATGTCCACATTTTCAACCTTTTTGGGAAATCTTTGAACATTTTTTTGTGGGGAAAAAAAGAAATGTTAAAAATATTTCTTAAGAACATTCACACAAAAAATCAACCAAAATCCAGCGAATTTCGCTGGATTTTGGTTGATTTTTTTGTGAATGTTCTTAAACAAAATATTAGAAGTTTTACTGATATATATGTAATCACTTTAGATATTTTTAGGATTTTTTTGGAAGATTTTTACTAATTTTTAAAGAATATTTACAAGAATTTTCTTGCCAAATTTGGGGGATTTTTTTAAAAATAAAACTTTTAAGGAATTATTGGAATTTTCTTCCTGAAGGTTTTGCAAATTTTCAGAAATTTGTGGAATTTTTTTGCAGATTTTTGGATTTTTTTTGTCAGACAAGGAAACAATATTTTTTGGTGCCTGTAAATGAGGACAACAGGAGGGTTAATGAAGAAGCCTAGTTATTAATGATAGGTTTTCTGCTATAACATGCTGTTACAACATTACATTTAATGTATATCAGCTCCAAATATCGGTCATCAACCTTCCTTTGCTACCGATAATCAACATCCGTATCGGCCCTGGAAAACCCATATCGTTCGATCCCTAATTTGAACCCTTTTGTGTAATTTGACTTCAACAAAACTTCCATCAAATTTTGTGAAAAAGCGTATTTTGTAGTTTCAAAATATTGGTTTTCTTATGATTAACAATGTTTTGTAGTTGTACATCTGTCACTGTGCACTCTCAGATTTTGCTCTTGTAAACTAACCACTGCCCTCTTTGTTCTGACATTAACCGACTTCCATACATTTTGTGGTATTTACTAGAAAGACCTGCACAGCTTTTCAACTCTGCCATTTAAGGTACCACCAAACCATCCACATGTTCTCTCGAAACTGACTTTTGTATCAAGATTGTGTAATACTGCAAACAAACTGTCTAAACATAGAAGCAGCATCAGTTTTAAGGAAGGAAAATTGCTGAAAGTACAGTACATTGTCATCTCTAGAGCCTCCGTACATGGCTAAAAATGCATTACTGTGTATTTTGCACACATTTGGTCTCCACAGAATTTCTGTTTGATTTGATTCCATCATATCTATTGACAGTTTCATTTATAATTCTGTAAACGATGTTCTGTAATACAAACTTGTCACTGTATGCTCTTCGATTTTTCTCTCACAGACTAACCATTTCCCACTTATTCTGACATTAACAGACTTCCATACATTTGAGGTATTGAACAGAAAGACCTCCACAACAATTCAAGTATATGATTTAAGGTACCACCAAACAAGTGTCATTAAGTCACGGAACTTTCCTGAAAATGTATTCTTCTTTCTTTTTTTTTTTTTTTAAAAAAAAAAAAGTGTATTTAGCACACTTTGGGTCTCCGTAAAATTTCTTTTTGATTTAATTTCATAATCGTCAATTTCATGTTTAGTGACAGTTTCTATAAGTTCAAAGCATTGGTTGCATTTATAATTTCTGTTACAAATCTATCACTGTGTGCTCTTAGATTTTGCTCTTGCAGACTAATTACTGCCCTTTATTTATTTTTTGGACATTGTTGGACTTCCATACAGTGGGGTTTTTAGCAGAAGGGATTGTACAGCAAAATCAAACCTGCCACATGTTCTCTCACACTTAAATTCAGTTAGTTTCAACATGTTACTTCTTGCTGACAATGGAAATTCTCCCTAAACATAAAATATAAACTTCACTGTGTTTTCTGTCACATTTAAAAGACATTTTGGTCTCTGATTCCCAACTGGCTCCTTCAGGGACTGAGGTTGTTTTTTACTGCTGCATGTGGGACGCTCAAAGGCATCACAGTATAGCTTTTAAGGCGGCTACGTGACTATTTTTGGTTGATTTGACTTCCTCCAGACACCGTTTTTCATCAAAACTACCTGTTCCTCCAGACAATGTGTTTACTCTCTCAGATGAAGGGGAACTCCAGTGTGCTGCTGAGCAGATCTGCTGCCGTGTTTTATGTAACTGCTGATCAGAGTTCATGTGAACCTTCTTCTCGCCCTCCCGCTGCTCCTATAAAAAGCCGGCTGACCCTGCAGCGACTCGGCCCTGCCAGCCGGCCGCTTGATGTCCGGCAGCAGCTGAAGCTCTTCCTCGTACTCGCACAACAAACACACACAACAAGCACGCACTGCTTCAACACACACATTCACACACTTCCATCTTATAGCGGTAGAATCCTCTATCCCTGCTGTGAGATAGAATTTACAACTTGTTCAGCTGCAAACTTTACAATCATCACGTCTCTTCCTTTATTCGTGCACGTGTTCAACCGGAGTCTGTGACTGGTTGAATTCATAACAGCCTCGTGCACAAGATGTACAACACTAAAATATTCATGTTTTACTTTCAACAATAAAAAATGCAGGAGAACCACCACGTTCAAATAAAGCTAATAAATAATAATAAATAAAAACATAATAAATTCATAATTACTATAAAACACTGTTCTTACTTTAGCAAGCAGCCATTTCACTCTCTCTTTCTTGTTAGGTTCATTTGTCTTTCTGTGTTTAAAGGTTCAGTACGTAGTTTTAAATGGAGATTTACCAAATTATTTTACATTTAAAGCACAAAATCAGTCAGATTAAGGGTGTGAAAACCAGAATACGTTCCATAAAGTGGAGCAAAGTTAGTCCAGCACAGATTAAAGGTGGATTTTGGACTATTTAATTTGAGCTTTTCTGCTTTATTTCAGCAGAAAATATCATTCTGTAGTTATTTTTAAGATAATTAAGGGATATCCAGGCTGTTTATTGGTCACCTACTCTGGTCTTTTGGTTCTCAGGACTCACATACAGTATAAAATTGAACTCTGAATACATTAAAGATCTCAGCTGGTTGATAAAGTTGTCTTGTTTTAATTGTTGTTGGAGCTTGTGAGATATTTTACTGTATAAATTACATTAGATGAGGCGGTACGGCTGTTTAAATGGTTCTGTTCTGGAACAACAACCAACAGACTAAGCAGTAGTTACTGAATGTAGCTTTAGCCTTCTAACAGGCTTCACTATTGGTTGTGTAAAGTGGCCTAACTTTAGTTTTCAGTGGCCCCCCTGGACCCCTCTTTGGTTCTGGCCCTGCTGACGACATATAAAATATTAAAATGAGCATCTCCTCAGCACAAAACTGCATTTTGGCTTCGATTATCCACTAAACACGGTGAATTAGTGTTTCTTTAAGTCTCTTTTGCTGATAATATATCTGTACTGTGACTAGAAGTGGCTTCTTCAGGCTTCTTGTACGTTCACACACAGTCAGCGATGCAATGGAACGTTTTGGACAAGAAGAACCAATCAACTCACTGTTCACAACGCTAGAAAAAAGTGTAAAAACACATTTAAGCATCTTTGGAGTCTAAGAGGTGACTAGAAAATGCAAAACTGGCAACTTTACAGGAGGAAGAAACTGCAACAAATTCCATATTTTTTCCGACATTCAGACCCAAAATACAAGAGATCAACGGAGAAAACATGACTGCAAAACAGAACCAAACAGGTCTGAGGTGATTGTGTTACTATCTACAGAACTAAAAACACTAGAGGAAAAGTAAATATCGCCAAAAGTATCAGTAAAAGGACAAATGTAAACATTAAGATAAAATATGTAGACAGTAAGACAGTGGATTTGTCTATATAGTTGTCCAGTAATTGTAATTTTGATCCAAGTAACATGTTATCATGCAAAAACAGAGATGAATTATTTTTCTAAAACAGTAAATGTCTCAATTAAAATGAAAGGAAATGCAGAATCTCTGATTATATGCAGCTAAAGGAATCAGTTGTACACTTTACCACCACATTGTATGTTTTCTTAAATGACAGTTTATGATGTGTAACGTCTTCATCCAACTGACTTGATGCTCGACTGTGAAAAGTAGATGAAATGTTAAATTATCCAGTAGATAATGAGCCACTTAAAGGTTATTTTAAGGCAGATAAAGGCTGATATTGTATAGAGTCCCAAAGGGTTCAAAATAAATAATATTTTAATACACAATGGCATTATAAAATAATAGAATCATTTTAAGGCTCCTGTGATCTAAAACGTAATTTTGACCCAATTCTTTTTCCAGTTTAGCCAGTCTTTTTATCGTTTTCATTGTATTTTTTCTTCCTGCTATTTAAATAAAAGCTATCTTTAAAATTTTCCTTGGAGTTTACAATCTATGAGGATATCTTGAGAATGTTTTATGCCAAAAGCAAAATTTTTTAAGCACCAAAAGCAAATTATAAAGACAGAAAAATGACACAATCCATCATCCAACAGCACCCTTAGGTTCACTTCAACCAGGGGTGTCAAACATACGGCCAATGGGTCAAAACCAGGTCCAGTCTGGCCCTCAGGATGACTTTGGAAAATATAAAAATTACAGAAAATACACTGAACATTGTGCTATATGGTACAGCTTTAGTACAAAAGAGTTTGGTTTGTTGAACCGTGTCGTTGATGCACTGAAGTGACTTTTATGTATTTTTATGTGTAAATTTCATACATTTACAAGACAGAGGAACAACTGAACCTTCTTCCTTTATAGTTTCATTTAGTTTGTATGATGTGGTGGTCAGGATTACTGCACAGATGTGGAAACGACTGTTAATTTAAAACCATTTCTAGATCTTGACAGGGTGTTTTCATCATAAAGTAAAACACTTTCAGATACCTGTGACTGAATGTTTTGGACCTTTATAGGTAGACTGTGATCTGTAGGTTGTAAATGATAAACTGAGGCATAAGATTGTTGAATTTGCACGTATTTTTCTTAACCCTCATGTTGTCCTGCGGGTCAAAATTGACCCGTTTTAAAGTTTGAAAATGTGGGGAAAAAAAGATTTTCACTGTGAAACTTCTGATGTCCACATTTTCAACATTTTTGGTGGAAAAAAAGAAATGTTAAAAATGTTCTTAAAGAAAACAGAAGTTTTACAGATATATATGTAATCACTTTAGATATTTTTAGGATTTTTTTGAGATTTTTACTCATTTTTTGGAAAATATTTACAAGAATTTTCTTGCCAAATTTGGGGAATTTAAAAAAAAAAAAAAAAAACTTTTAAGGGAAACTTTTAAGGAATTATTGGAATTTTCTTCCTGAAGGTTTTGCAAATTTTCAGAAATTTGGGGAATTTTTTTGCTGAATTTTTGGATTTTTTTCAGACAAGGAAACAATATTTTTTGGTACCTGAAAATGAGGACAACAAGAGGGTTAAGAAATTTCAGGTTGTTCATGTTTTGTACAAAGATACATCTTCAGAACATACTTTTTTGCACTAAAACAAAGGGAAAAAGTTGGAGTTGTTGTTAGAGATCAAATTGAGCCCAACTAAAATGAGTTTGACACCCCTGACTTTAACGTTTTGTTGCACACAAACCCTCTAAACCACTCACCTTTCCACGTGAGATGACGTTCATCTGTGCTCCACCACGAAGCTCATGGTGGTCCCGTCGAACGAGGGCGGGGCGATGATGCGGGGCCCTTGCTGGGAGGTGATGCTGATAACCGGTTGCTTGATGCTGGATGAGCCATGCGGCGGCCTGTTAGCGCCACCCTGCTGCTGCTGCTGAGCTCCGGACGCCACCTGTGGAGACTTCCCGGTGGCCATGTAGAAGGGACTCTCCATGTACATCCCCTCCGTCGGCTGTGTTTTCTCCACGCTCTCTGCCTCGGACTGCACCGACATCTGCGACTGCACCAGTGTCCGGGCGGGTATCACGGACGGCGACATGAACCCCGGGTAGATCATGTAGGTGTGACCGTACGCCCCCGGACTCAGGGCTAGAGGCGAGATGGGCATGGGGACGGGCGTCATGGGAGGCTGAGGCATCGGCACGTCCACGTATTGGCCGGTTTCTGGATCGAAGAGGCGCTTGGTGGCCGGCTGCACTGGAGTGTCCACCAGGTAGTAGCTTCCAGTGGTGGGATCCAGCAGCATCTTCCTCTGCATGGCCTGGAAGGGGTCCAGGGTAGGGGCTGGGGTGATGGCTGGGGAGAAGCAGTAGACCTGAGGCTGATTGGTGGGCAAACCCAACGGCATGGAGTGGTAGATGGCAGCCGAGGGGATGTCCGGCGAACGCGTCTCCATCACGATGCTGGAGTGTTTAGGGGTCTGGTTGTGGTCTTCCTGGCTTCTGGTGACGGATCCGAGGTGTCCTGAAGGGTTACTTGGGTTTGACTGGGGGGCAAACGTGTACACTGATGTTTTCTCAGCAGACGGGGGCGGTTTGCTGCTACTTGGGTGAGGCTTTACTGGAATGGTTAGGTAGTTCTCATTATCAGCCGACGTGCTCGAAAACTCCTGTGCAACCCTGTCCACCTCCCTCGATTCTGCCCCACTCAGCCTCGTCTGGCTGATTTTTAAGGAAACGGGCAGTCTGGGGGACTTGGGGACAAAACTCTTGGTGCTAAATGGTAGCTGTGCGATGGCGCTCTGCTGGGATGTCTTCGCGGCGGCGGAGGCCTTGAGGGTGGAGCTGAGGCTGAACATGTTTTTGCTCCCCGTGGTGCTCGGGGCCTGAACCGACTTAGCAACCAGCCTGTCTTCACGGCCGCTGGACGTCTGAAGGGCCCTGAAGAGGTCTTTGTCCTCCCGTCTCAGCAGGCCGTCGGTACCTGGAGACGCTGCCGGTGGCGTCTTGTCGGCGTTGGGGTAGGAGTTTCTTCTGATGAGCTTCTCGATGCCAGGACCTCTCGCCCCTCCATCCTCCTCAGGTCCTCCGTGCTCCTCGCTGGCTAGCAGTGAAAGAACGTGGCTGTCAATCAGGGGCTGAGGCTCGTTCTTCCTTTTCCATTCATTCTTTTCAAACACATAAAGCTGCTCCATGGTTTTCACGGCAGCCTGGAGTTTCTCCAGAGCCACCTGGTTCGCCATCTTGGACTCGGGTTTCTTATCTGTGGCGTCTGATATTTTTTCTTGCCTCTTTGAAGCTGCTCTGCTTTCGATTCTTAACCCAATGCTTTCCTCTGAGGCGCCTATGGGTGCCCTCCCTGCTGCCCTCTGCACTGCGGCACCTTTAGCGCCCTCTGGAGACGACCTGTCTGCGTCACACGGCTCCTGGTTAACTAACTCCACATTTCCAGATTGTTTCCCATTACTATTCGTGTTCACAGACTGACACTTTATCACTATGGGGGACACGGAGTTGGGGTTTCTGTAGGACATTTGCTTCTTTTGCTCCGAGTGGCTCTCAGCAGGGGCGAAGCTGGGTTTGTTTTCGTTGTTGTCCAGAGAAACAAAATGATATGAACTTTTCACCAGTTTCCGGACGTCTCTGACTTGGTGGATCGGGGTCTGCAGCTTCCCTTTATTATCTCTAATGTCTCTCACCATGAAATGCGGCACTTTATCCGAACACTCACCCTTCAGAGCCGCAGCCAGCGCCTGGCATTTGAAGTCATCCGTCCTGATGAGGCTGGCCGCGTTACAGCCTATATTAGGAGCGCGCAGCTTGGAGACGCCAAAAGGCTCCGTTTTATTGTCCCTGACGCTCCTTAAGTTAATTTTAATTTCCGGAGACTTCGATGTGGCCACGCTCCTGGAATCTGCGATGTATAAAGTGTTGTCAGAGCGCAGTTTTATCCCGCCTCCATCTCCACATGGAGAATAATTCCTGCTCTGCAGCTGCTGTCCGACTTCTCCGTCACTGGACACCAGTTGGATACTTGGCACAAACAAATGCGACATTTTCGTGAGTTTGCTGCCTCCTGCTGCGTCCTGATCCCCCTCTCCTTGTTTGTCGTTACCTGAAGGCAGCTTCCCCTCCGGAGTTTTGTCGTTTTTATGATCCTTTTGAAACTCTAGCTCCTCGTCCTTCCAGCATCTGAACGCGCTATTTTGGCTGCGAAGCAACGTGCTTTTGGACGCTTCCAATGCGCCTTTTTTAGTATCGATTCCAGCTTCATTCGCTTGCTCCAAATTAGTTTCTGGTGCGGGAGCGGCCCCGTCGCGTCTCCGGGAGTCGCTCCTGGTATCACATGAGCCGCTGTCTACGAAGTCCCCCAGCTCATCCACGCACATTATGGCGTAGTCGGAGCTGCTCTCTGAGAACTTGGAGCTCTGTCTGTGCAGCTCCCTGCTCCCCTTACCCCTGTGGCCGTCGCCCTCCTGGTGCGTAAAGCACGGGGAAGGCGCCTGGTGCGGCTCGCTGATCTCCCCTCGTTCCATCTTGCGCTCTTGCTCGAACTGCATCTTCTTGGAAATGACATTTTTGATGAGGCTGGAGGCGAATATGGCCTTCTTGTGTGTGCCTTCCATGGTTTTGCAGGGCGACTTGCCGGCCCCTCTCCTCTGGCCGCTTAGCAGCCTGTTGGTAACTTCATCTGTGGAACGTGATCCCGCTGCGTTTTGTGCAAAGTTAGTGCGTCTTTCTCCCCCAGACATTCCCGATTTGACATTGCAGCGGAAATTCAGCGTCTCCGTGAGCCTGATCACCCCACCGTGGCCCTGGCCGAATTTCCCCATCAGCTCTATTTTCTTTGTGGACGCGCCGTGGGGGTTCCCGTTCAGGGTGAAGATCTTGCTGGTGGGCGGTTTGATGCTCGCCAGTGCGACGCCTTTGTACCCTCTATTGTCTGTGTTTTGATGGGAAACCACACTCTGGTCCAAACCCTGGGACACATTCACGTTGCCATATTTCAGGTCTACAAACGTGGACCACCTGTTTATCCCCAGGCCATGCTCTGACGCAGAGGACTCGCTGGAGGTGCTGAAATTAATGGCATCAAAGTAGGGATAGGCCAGGCTCTTGAAAGCTTTGGCTGTCAGGTTGCGCACCTCCTTGTCAGCGTCGTCCAGCTCGCTGACAGCGCTGGACGTGCCGCTGGAATACTCGGTGACCTCTTTTCCCCTCAATTTGCCGCCAAAGTGCAGGCGTCCGGGCGCGGCTATGAAACACTTCGCCCTGTCACACAACGTCTCTGCCTTCCCATCAACTCCCCTGAACACATAGCGGCTCGTGTCCCCGGAGCGCCTGGCATGATAAAGAATGTTTTCCTGTTCTTGGATGTTGCTAGGGTCATTTATAGCTCGAGAAGTGGTTCTGATTGACAGGTGGATCTGCCCCGCGCCGTTGCCACCGCACTGCTGCTGCTGCTCCTGCTGGGGCTTGGACGCACACTCATCTGAGCTGGCGAACTTGGCTGCGTCGCTCAGATCACTTTCAAGCAGAGTGCTGACTGCTGCTGCTGCTTTCTCCCCCACCGCTCCATCAGCGTCAAAAGAAGCGTAATCAACAAATGAGTACACCTGGTTGTCGTCCTCAACGTCCCAGCTGGTGGACGAGCCCACCCCGAGGTCGTAGTCCCCCTCGCTGTCCGACAGCTCCGACAGCTGGATCTCGTGTGTGGTAATGTAATGGGACTCATCCTCCGTTACGCACAGGACGCAGTCATCAGAAAGCACCAAACTAACATCATCATCCTCCTCATAGTCATCAGACTCACTTCTCCTCCTCACATGATTACCCCCGCTGTGAAATTCCTCAGCTTCCTGTGTGTTTTTGTCTGTTTTGGGCACCTGCTGCTGCGTAATTACGCGCTCGCCTCTGTCTCCAAAATCCTCCGTCACATCTTTTCCACTTTCCACAACTTTGGCATCTTTCTTTTCCTCCTGTTTAGTTTCCAACTCCTGCTTCGGTTCCGTTACTCGCACAGCTCCGGCGCCGCTGTTGCTAATCAGAACAGACATTTGGTTTTTCTCTCCGTCTATTCTCGTCTTTAAATCCACCAGCTCCAAATCCACGTATTTCCTCTCGTCCTGCTTCTCCGCCTCATCCTCCGCCGCTTTCCGGAGCAGATCTTTCACATGCCGGCGCGTCCCCGACGTCTCCACGCAGCTTCGCTCAGTCTTCATGGCTGAAGTGGCAGCTTTGAGCTCACATTTGGTGTTTGTCGGAGATGAAGCGGCAGAGATGGAGCCCCCCAGGGTTCCTCCGTGCCTCCGGCAGAGATGGAGCTGCTGCAGAGCTCAGAGTCCGGCCAGACAGACTCCGATGACACCGAGGCGCTCCAGACATTCCAGCTCACCACATATGAAGTCTCTAAAAAGGACCAGACATTACTAACCGCTGTCTAGGGCACATAGCTCTCAAGCTGGGGTTTGCGGACCAATCGGGGTCGTTGTGACCCCCCCCGCCCCCCCCCCCCCCCAAAAAAAAAACAAACATTTTAAGTGCAAAGTTCAGTGCACAGAAATACCCATTACACTTTATTACTTCTGTTTCGTTAAATACACACCTTTTATAGCTGTTTTTTAAAGCTGTTGTCACCTCAGAAGATCTCCCATCATCTGGAAAAAAGTTTGTCGAAGTTCACCTTAAATCTCAGGTGCATGTTTTGACATCAAAACTAATACAGGACTCAATAATAGTTCATAATGGAACATATTATTATCATTAGGGGTACAAGTTGACAGAACTCAGATGCTGTCATTAGGTGAACAAGAAGATCTAAGCTGGCAGAACTCAGGTCATTGCATCATCATATTCTTGCAATTAGGCTAATAGGAAAACACACGTGCTGAGCTGTATCTAACTGTTCATAAGAGGAAATCCTTATACAAATAATGCAAATATTGACAGGTGATGCAATTTTTAATCCCACCTTATAGTGCAGCTCCATATCATCACACCTCCACCTCCATGCTTCACTGCAGGACTGTGCATTCACTGTGAAAGTCATGGAAAAGTTTACACCAAAAAACCTGGACCTAATCTGAACCTAACAAATTTATCTTCATCTGACCAAAGAGGACGTTGTATATGCTTATCAGGAGTCTGCTCCAAAGAGCAGACAAGGTTTTTCTATTTTTTCTTGTGTGCCATTTATGGAAGAGTTCTTCACTCTGAAAGAACTGTCACAAAAACTCAGATTTTTCATTTATCAGCCCTCTTCTATGTCTGAAGTATTTGTTTATTTCCCCATCTGTGGCGTCATCTCAGAAGGAAGGTCACTGCAGCTCTGATTAGTGGTACCATGGCTCCTTCTGTACTCTCTGATTACAGCTGCAACTGTTTGGACAGATTTTTAAAGTTTGAAAATGTGGAAAAATTTCTTTTTTTTTCACAGTGAAGTTTCTGATGTCCACATTTTCAACCTTTTTGGGAAATCTTTGAACATTTTTTGGTGGAAAAAAAGAAATGTTAAAAATGTTTCTTAAGAACATTCACAAAAAAAATCAACCAAAATCCAGCGAAATTCACTGGCTTTTGGTTGATTTTTTTGTGAATGTTCTTAAAGAAAATATTACAAGTTTTACTGATACATATGGAATCACTTAAATATTTTTAGGATTTTTTTGGAAGATTTTTCCAAATTTTTTGAAAATATTTACAAGAATTTTCTTGCCAAATTTAGGGAAATTTTTTAAAATAAAATTTTTAAGGGTAACTTTTAAAGAATTATTGTAATTTTCTTCCTGAATGTTTTGCAAATTTTCTAAAATTTGTGGAATTTTTTTGCTGAATTTCTGGATTTTTTTCAGACAAGGAAACAATATTTTTTGGGGCCCATAAATGAAGACAGCAGGAGGGTTAATATGCCAGCATCTTGGTGCTTTAATGTTTTTTGGGCCCACAAGAAGTTGAATAAATTTACACTATTAGCTTTAGATAAAATTATCAGAACACTTTAGCACAAATTGTCTTCACTTGTGCTGAACACATAGCAGGAAAGGATTTCTAAATGGCAAATACAAAGAACAGAAATGATCACAAAGTGTGTCTGTGTGGAATACATTGAAATGTATGTAGGGACAACTTGACATTTGGTGATTTCAAGAAACTCTTTCCACCAAACGTCACCTGCAACTATTCAGTAACAAAAGATGAGCTGTCCGTGGTGCTGAAGATTGACCAGGATCTCTGTAATTTCTTCTGTGTGTTTTAATGAAGTCACGTCCAGCTCATGGAGTTTTAGAAGACACCAAACATTTGGCTGAAACTGTCTTCACATGTGTTTGCCAAATTGCATTAAGGAGGTTGTGAAATTTATCTTAACATCTGAGCAATTTTTGTATGCTCTGTCTCTGACATGTAACCCAAATTTATGGAAGCATAAAGCCAGATCACCAGTGTTGTTATTCTATTCACATTTTTAGACTTTGTTCAAAGGCAGAATGGCTGGAAAATGACTGACAAAGGGAAAAGAGTTCCCTGTTGGCAGTGTTTAATGTGCCACATGGAACAAATCCTGTTTGTTTCGACACAAAAACAACTTTGGATCTAGGTGTGAGATAAAGTGGGGAAATTTACGACCGTGTTTACAACATCGGAGACACGGTTAAGCTTCTGGAATGGTGACGGTCTGAAGTAATGTTAACTGTCTGAACCAACCAATGAGCTGCTGTCTGCAGGTTTAACTCAGCCATCCATCAACCCTGACCTCCTCCCTCCTCTGTGGTGACTTTGTGGTTCTAGAACTACTGATTTCCTCCTGTTTTCTTTGTTTTGTTTACAGTTGAATTTATCGGCCACATACAGTATACTGTAAACACAATCACATTCTGCAGTAGAACAAATACAGAGGAGTTTCTTTACTCTCGCTTGCTGCTTTATACTTTGTGAACATATTTAAAAACCAAACATCACTACTTCCTGTAACACTGCTTCCAGTTACAGGATCCTTCCTGGGTTCCGTTTATGACTCTTATTCATTCCAAGAGGCGAACTTTAGCTTTAAATTTAAACATGACCTACATGTGCTGTGGAACACGTGATATTTTCCGAGGGCCCCAGTGGTTCCTGGACTGCGCTCTGGTCCCTGCTGACACAAAGTGACCCCGCCGGGCGGCACGCTAGCTGCTGCTGAGTTGTTTTCACTCGGGTGTTTATCTGCCATGCAGTCGTCATCCGTGGTGTCACAAAGCTCTGAACACATTCCCTGCCGTCTAATGCAGCTGCACCTTTCACAGTTCGCCTATATCTGAACGACACGTTTATTTTTACCATCTGCAACTGAAGAAATGTTAGCCGTTGTGCACGCTGTTTTTGTTGACTCCTTATCGCCAATGAGGTTTAGTGTCGGGGCAAAAAATGTGATGAAGCTCAACAGGTAGAGAATTAAATGGAAATTTAAACCTATAATATCCTAATAAAACTTAATTATAACTATAAAATTAAACTAAGCATGAACTTTACTTAGAATTACATAGCTTTATGGGTCAATCTATAACTGAGGGGCTTTTGAAGTCCATGGGATATATCTTGCATTCATTTTTACGACAATATCTTTAGAAATAACTTTCAATTTGAATTTTACTAAATTGTATATATAATATTTAGAAGAATCTTTCTCTAAAAATGCCATGTGGTGTTTGGTTTTTGGCGGCCATGTTGATTTTAGACCTGAAAACAGCAAAGATGTCAACTATGATACAAAAAGTCACACAATTGCATATTGACCCAATAAATGAATTCTGGCTGGGTTAAACCCTAAAGTGTTATTTATTTTTAGTAAAGTGCTTTCTAGGTTGTGCCTGATTTTCTCAACTTTGATTGTTAATCAGCCATGTCTTGTACTGTCTCTTAACCCTTAACCCCAAAAATATTTTTTCCTTGTCTGAAAAAAAATCCAAAAATTCTGCAAAAAAATTCACCAAATTCTGAAAATTTGCAAAACCTTCAGGAAGAAAATTCCAATAATTCCTTAAAAGTTGCCCTTAAAAGTTTTATTTAAAAAAAAAAAAAAAAAATCCCCCAAATTTGGCAAGAAAATATTTTCAAAAAATGAGTAAAAATCTTCCAAAAAAAAATCCTAAAAATATCTAAAGTGATTCCATATATATCAGTAAAACTTCTAATATTTTCTTTAAGAACATTCACATAAAAATCAACCAAAATCCAGCGAATTTCACTGGATTTTGGTTGATTTTTTTTGTGAATGTTCATAAGAAACATTTTTAACTTTTCTTTTTTTCCACCAAAAAATGTTCAAAGATTTCCCAAAAATGTTGAAAATGTGGATATCAGAAGTTTCACTGTGAAAATATTTTTTTCTCCACATTTTCAAACTTTAAAACAGGTCAATTTGACCCCCGAGGGTTAAAACTGCCATAAGTGAAGCTTTCTCTGATAGCTAGAGGTAAAATATTCTAATTTGTTCAACCTTTAATAGATAAGGCATGCTTTAGGATATTTAAAAATGAAACATGGAGCAACATGACTCTCCCTTGTTTAGTTTCTGCTGAACAGCTTCCGAAGTTTTCACCAGCCAAAAATCTACGGCATCAACTACGATTACTTATAGCAGCTATGAAAGTCTCTGAATAGACAGCAGGAGTGTTTAATTACAGGTATCTCTACTGCTTCTACAGGACTGCAGGAGTGGTCCAGAGTCATAGAGTGCACTCTAATTGGAATGAATAACTGGGCATGCTGACGGTTGGCTGGCAGGGACCCTGAACTCACCACCAGACTCTGAGGATGGTTGTGATGTCTGCTGTTGGGAGGCAACTAAATCATCCCAGCCCCTGCCAGCGGTGTAATACAGTAGATGCTGAGCTGGAAACCGGAGATGACCCTGAGCTCAACTGGGTGAAACTCTGCTCTAGTTGTGTCAAAGACGGGATGCAGCCGTCCAACCCACTGGTATCTCATAGCGACCGCTATGAGGTGACAGTAATGGTGGAGACAATCATGAAGAGAAACGGTAGTCATGTCTGGATTTCTGCTGTATTCTTCTAAAAACTCTATAAAATGTGGTTTTGAGTTTTAATGTAATCACTGAATTTTACTCCTAGTATGTGTTAGGTATATTAAGTTTATTATTTTGTTAATAACTTATCATTTATTTGCACGTATGAGTATGACATACATGGATCACCAACAAACTGAAGTTTTATTGGCCGGGTTTGGTCCAGCACAGATCTTCCTACACTGAAATTTAAGAAAAAAAGCGATGCAAATACTCAAGCGAGTCAGAAATACTTACGGTCTGTATTATAAATTTCATTGAAACATTAATGCAAGTATGCTTTAGATGGATAAATGATTGGATTTGTTAGCCAAAACCAATTGCTAATGGTTAAAATAGCTTAAAGCAAAGGGGAAATGGTTGAAACTGTTAGCCCAAGCCAGTTGCTAATGGTTGAAATAGCTGAAACCAATGACTGCTTGGATTAGATGGTAAAATGGTTGAAACTGTTAGCCACAATGAATTCTGAGGGTTGAAATAGCTAGTAGAAATGGCTTATGGTCAAAAAAATACCCCAAAGCAATGGCTAAATGGTTGACATTATTAGCCACAACCAATTGCTAATGGTTAAAATAGCTTAAAAGCAAAGGGGAAATGGTTGTAACTATTAGCCACAACTAATTGCTATTGGCTGAAATGGTTAAAATCAATTAATGACTGCTTGAATTAGATGGATAAATGACTGAAACTGTTAGCCACAACCAACTGCTATTGGTTCAAATAGCTAAAAGCAATGGCAAATTGTTGAAATACCTAAAAAAAAAAAGAAAACAACAAAAAAAAAAAACAATGGCTAAATGGTTGAAACTGTTAGCCACAACCAACTACTATTGGTTGAAACAGCTCAAAGAAATTGCTAAGGGTTTACATACCTAAAAGCAATGGCTATATGGTTGCCATTATTAGCTACAACTAATTGCTAATGGTTGAAATAGCTAAAAGAATTGACTAATGGTTGAAATAACTAAAAATAAAAGCCAAATGGTTGAAACTTTTAGCCACAACCAATTGCTACTGGTTAAAATAGTTGAAACTGTTAGCCACAACCAATTGCTAATGACTGAAATGGTTCCATTTAATGAATAACTGTTGGAATTAGATGACTAAACGACTGAAATTGTTAGCCACAACCAATCGCTAATGGCTAAAATAGCTAAAAACAATGGGCAAATGACTGTAAGTGTTAGCTATAACCAATTGCTATTGGTTGAAATAGTTAAAATCATTAAATAACTGCTTGAATTAGATGGCTATGTGGTTGAAACTGTTAGCCACAATCAACTGCTAATGGTTCAAATAGCTAAAAGCAATGGCTAACTGTTGAAATACCTAAAAAAAAAACCAATGGCTAAATGGTTGAAACTGGTAGTCACTATTATTATTGGCTATTGGCTATTATTGGTTGAAATAGCTCAAAGTAATGGCTAAAATCTGCCGGGGTTGTTTGGATACACCTGACACAAAAATGTTGTCCCCCACAATCTGTCATATTACAACAAAAATTGCTATAATGGTAATGAAATTTCTATTATTGTTATTATTATTCCATTATTATTTTTCAAATTAAATTGAAGAAAGAAACTAATGAGTAAAAAACAGCTGGACATTGTTAATGTCTCTGCTATGCAACTTTTACTTGAACTGAACCATATCACTGTTTTTTCTGGATTCTTGGAGGTCAAGACTTTAAATCAATGCATCCTAATACTGCAGAAAAAGTATCGCCTTCCAGTTTTCACTCTACAATCACATACTGCTTCATGGGATGCTTTCTGTTTTGCACCATATATTCATACTTCCTGGGGGAGAAAAAACTCTTTTGAAAGCAACTGGAATTGAATTGAGGAAATAAAACCGAGACACTCAGCTGCCCTGAAAATGTGGCCTAAATGTCATGTAAAAGGTCCTGTCTGGGGGTTTTCCTTCAACTCATTTGTCACCAGATCTGCCCTCTTGGACGAGCTTTCAGAGCCTGGTGAAATTCCAACTGTCTGCAGGCCCTATGAGAACCTTGTTGCTGCTCCAAACTTCGACTGGAGCCGAATTACTGTAAGCCCAGCCACACAAACAGGATATATTTAGCAAAGTATTTGTGTGGGACAGCCTGGTGACTGCAGGTCTTGAGGAGATAACGTTACTTCTGGGGTCCGCATTAAAACAGCAGGCGGTCAATCATGTTGGGCCATTAGTCAGAAAAGGATTAAGAAGGCGACATAAGTGGTTAATGAGGAGAGCGAACCCGCTTTTTCTTTAAGATCCACCACTAGAATTAGCCCGTCACGGCCTACAGTACATCTCCATAGCAGCAGGACACATAAATAAGTCCATATCGTTAACACTTAGCTCATACAGACTGTTCTGAATGCCCATAAAAGCTATCTCCTGGCACAACGAGACGCCTTCTTTAACGGCTAGTAGAGACTCAGCCGTTCATTTATCTTCATGAGTCATGATTAGAGGAGCTCTTTAGCTCATTCAGTCTGTCAAAAAGTTCTTTAATGTCTTATGTTACTCTGGAGGAGCTTTGCCATTTCTGAAATAACCCAGATGATGTCAAAAGTTTTCCTAATTGTAGTCGTCCAAAGATTATGCAAGCAGTTGCCATGTACCAACTCTAATGGTTGACGTAGCTAAAAACAATTGCTCATTGTTAAAATACCTAAAAATAATGACAAATGCAACAAATTCAGTCCCTAAAAAATAGAGAAGCAAGAAGATCTAAGTCCAATACATTCCTAAAATCGTTAAATTGAGCTCAGATAAGACTTTATTCATCCTGAAGCAAATGCTTGTGTCAGATATTGCTTAGAAAACACCAAATACAGTGTCTAAAAAACAGAAAAACAATAAGATATAAGATATTTTACTGAAATAAAGAATAAGGAAGCTAAAATAAGGCTAGAATAACACAGTAAAAAGTAACACTGGCAGTGATAACGATGTAATAAGTAAAATCACTCATGATAAGCAAATAAATGCTGCACATGTAATCGAAATGTTGCACATGAAAATAAAATGTTACACAAGATAATGACATATTACATTAAAATTGAAATATTACACCTGAGTGCAGTGAAAATATGAAATATTGCACATTGAAATGAAAAATAATACTGACAAATTGCACAAACTATTGATAAAAGTAGTATTGAAAGTGATATTAATCTTATTGTTTAGATAGAAGAATGATGATGTACTTGAGTGCTACAAAGTTGGTGAGAAGAGGAGGTGTGGGTGGATGGACGGGTCAAAAAAGGTTGGATTTTACAGAAAACGGGTGTTTATGAGTATTAATTTGGAGAAGTCAGGACTCCACTGAAGAACTTTCCTGACATTTCGGTTGGAGGACATGTAGATGGGATGACTCATCTCCATGACTACACACTGAAAAAGAAACTTAATACCATGAGAGGAGGTTGAAAGTGGACCTCGATTAACGATCTGTGTGACTATCCAAGTTTAACCAGGCAATAAAACTATAGTTACCAACATGACCAGCCTGCTAAGGTGCTCAGGAATCAATTTATAAAACAGCAAAATAGCTTTAAGAAATAAACAAAAAATCAGTCTGCAGCACCAGTAGCCGTGGCAGAAAGGTCGAACCATACTGTTCTACATGCTCTCTAGTTCAGGGTTCCTGGGTGCATGGTGCATCTGATACAGAAAATGAGCTGTAATTACAAGACGGACATGATAGCGCTAACGAACGGCCAAGCTCCTGAGACCTTAGAACCGCATGAATCTGTTTTCCATCTGTCACTGGCCTTTCATCAACACAGAGGAGGGGCAGAGATAATAATAAAAGGTTAGACATGTTCATTTTATATCCTGAACCTCCTCAAGTGACCTCACACACACTGGAGATGGTGGACGAGTCCTCCAACCTCAACAACCACATGGACTGTTGTCTCCACTATCTGATGTAACAAATAAGAGGAGATGTACTGGAAATAAATACACTACCGATCAAAAGTTTAGGGTCACTTAGAAATATCCTTATTTTTGAAAGAAAAGCTTTTTTTTTTCAATGATGATAACATTAAATGAATGATTAATCCAGTGTAGACATTGTTAATGTGGTAAATGACTATTGTAGCTGGAAACAGCTGATTTTAATGGAATATCTCCATAGAAGTACAGAGGAACATTTCCAGCAACCATCACTCCTGTATTCTAATGCTACATTGTGTTAGCTAATGGTGTTGAAAGGCTCATTGATGATTAGAAAACCCTTGTGCAGTTATGTTAGCACATGGATAAAAGTGGGAGTTTTCATGGAAAACATGAAATTGTCTGGGTGACCCCAAACTTTTGAAAGGCAGTGAAGGTAAAAATCGCAGTATGAGTAGCGAAGCTTTAAATAAAGAGACAGTTTTATGATAAAGATTTGGTTCGGTTTAGAGAAATATCATGGTTTGGGATTTGACCTGTCTTATAGGGAAGTTATCTTTTCAACAAAATCTTTATTTTGGCCCCAAATTTCAAACTAAAGTTGAATAAACTTACCACAAAATACTAAATAAATTTCAGCTTACAATGTCATTAAGACACAAAACCTACAGAAACCAAGTATTTTGATCTGAGGAAGTCCCTTTGGCTTTCATTCCAAACCAAAACTCAGCTAATAAGTGAACAGCTGGCAGAGGATGAAGCCTCCTGCATGTCCAGACTTGATCCATCTCCAGCCAACAGGACAACAACGTTTCCAGAGGAAACCGATACCATCTGCTTGACCCAATGTGAAGAGATGAAGGGAAAAAAGACTGAAGGACAGAAAAGTCAGGTTGAGATCAGTGCTGAAAAATAGGAGAATGTTGAGTTATTATTGGTGTAAAGCAGGGGTCACCAACCTGTTTGAACCTGAGAGCAACTTCAAGGGTACTGAGTAGTACGAAGGGCACCTTGTTTGATACAAACTTCCTCAATAGCAAACTTGCGCCATCATCTTTAAACAATAACAATAATGAAAATAACATGTAAAAAGACTGTTCTATCACATTTATGTTAATTATTCCTTACAATAATTATTCACGACGATTTCCACAACAATGATGGTAGGAAACACACGCATATATATGGAAATTTGTTCCAATATTTAAAAGTCAGAGGTATCCCATCTCTGAAACTTTTGTAAATATCTTTCTTGGCAGTTTTGTATGAATCAGCATATTTGCAGAATCACACCAGTTTCATTTCTGTGCAAATTGTCACTTCTAACATTTTTAGGAAATCATTAACTGTCATCAAATCATGCTTTATTTGTGCAAACCACTACCTTTGTAACCTTTTTGAACAATTTATGAACTCTGTCCCATGTTTGTACAAATTATCAGTTATTTAAGAAAAAAAATCAACTCTTTCACATTTTGAAATGAATCCTATCACATTAGTACTAATCACCAGCATTTTTCACCAGTATTGCAACATTTTTAACAGATCATAACAACAAATCATTACGTTTTCAACAAATTATTTTTCACATTTTTGTGTAACGACACAGTGTTCTGAATGACAACATGTTACCTCTTTCTCTGTCTGTAAATGTGTGTTAGTGGGAAGCCTGGCATTGCAGAGCTTATCATGTCTTACCTTTACCTTGAAGCTCACAGTTCAGATGGTTCAGGTTCCCAGTGATGTCCATAAAAAATGCAAGGTCAAGAATCCACTCAGTGTCCTCCAGCAGCGAGGTGTCTTCCCCTTTGGATTGCATCAACTCTTTGATTTCTGCCAACAGTGACAAAAAAACGCTGCAAAACTGGTCCCTGCTGATCCATGGGGTTTCTGTGTGTAGTAACAGGTCACCATGTTCAGCTGACAGCTCCTCCAGCAGCACCTTCAATGTCCTGGTTGTTTGGCTTTGGAGCCATTTATGATCTTCATGACACCAGTCATCACATGATCAAATCCTGCCACTTTTGTACATACATATGTCCTGCTGGTGAATGATGCAGTGGTAATGTAGGAATGTTGGGAAGTCTGGCTCACCTCTGCATCGTACAATGAAGCCTGCATGGCGACCCGTCATGGAGGGAACCACGTCTGTCGTCATTAAAACAAGCCTTTCTAATGGTACATTTTTCTCCACGAAGAAACTTTTCGCCGCGTAGCAGATGTCAAAGCTGCCTTTAAGTCCCGGGTTTTCCTGTCCGTAGTGCGCATACAGTCTATGTGCGCTAGCAGGTGGCTAGTTAGCATGGAAGCTTTGTAGCGGCTAAAGTAAAGTCTCTCCACATTGTGCCGCTTTGCCGACGCAATAGTCGCCCCGCAAATAGGACACATACATTTATCTTTCACTGTCGTGAAAAACAACTCTTCCTCCCAGTCATCGTGAAAATAGTGTTTTCTCTTACACTTCTCTGTCATGTTTTGGGGGTAAAAACCACATCTAGCTTCCCAAAGAGTCTGCGTCCTGACGCTTCAGCAGTGACGTGATGGTTTGACATGCGCAGTGAGCTCTGACTTGGACAACGTCAAAGTTCATTTACACCGAAGACATTTTTGTTTTTTAAAAAAAATATGATAAATACTGTAATTTAAAATCTGCATTAATGTAAGTATTTCTGATTTTAAAAGAATAGCAACTATAATTTTTTATAAGGAATATTATTATTTTTAGAACATGTGTCATGGGCAACTCACTGGTCTCTGCGGGCAACCCGGCGCCCGCGGGCACCATGTTGGCTACCCCTGGTGTAAAGTATCTGAATGACTTTTAGGCAATAAGATCTACAGTTTGGGAGTGGCTGGGTCATTTGCAGTCAATTTAAATGAGTTAAATTTGCTGTGAAATCATCTTAGTTTAGGGCATCATTAGAAACTCATTACTCTCCTTGGACAATTGAGTCCCCCTTTAATCCAGTCAAATTATGAAGTACCCTATCTGTACAAGCATTAATGGAGTCATTTTAAAATTGTACCATACATAAATGTCAACAATGTTATACTGAGTATAGAAAGTGGTTATTGTGTCCAGTTTCAGGCTGTTAAAATAGTTTCTAAAACAGCATCTCGCCTTCAAGTCTCCTCTCTTGATGTACAGCAGCATCCATCTCCAGACTCTGTTCTCTTCATTCATTATGTTGGAGGAGCTGACAGTAGCTTCACCAGCATCGCCATCTAGTGGCTATATGTTCTGGCGCAAAACCACTAAAAGATGTTCCTTTTCCTTCTCTTCTTCCCGTCTCCTCTCTCCACCAGCCATCTTCTCTTCTATCTACAGACATGGAGAATAAAGTTGACTGTTAGACGTAAACCTACAACATGGAGCTTCTGGTGACTTAAAATGATGTAGCATCTCCTTGTTACCCCTCATCACATGAGCTCTGAACAGGTTAGTCTATAAGTTATTTTTTCTCCCAACTGGATAAGACAAATATTTCGAGGATTAAAGAGGTGAGAACATGAAGATCATGCTCTACTCATCCATGTGTATATCCATTATGTAATTATCCATGTGTATATTAATCCTGACATGTACACTGCCTTTATGACACTTTCATTATATTGTTATTTTTTAGACTTACTGTACTTTTTGTAATTGTTGTCCTGCTTTTTTCATGACTCATCTGTATCCAGCTGCTATAACATGTAAACTTCCCTGGTGAGAGATCAGTAAAGCTTAACTTAGCTCTACTTATCCTATCTTATCCTGTCTTATCTTATCTTATCCTATCTTATTTTATCTTATCTTATCCTATCTTATCCTGTCTTATCTTATCTTATCCTATCTTATTTTATCTTATCTTATCCTATCTTATCCTATCTTATTTTATCTTCTCTTGACTTGACTTAGAGATCAATAAAATTCATCTTATCTTATTTTGACTTGTCTTAACTTAACTCATAGATCAGTAAAGTTCATCTTATCTTGTCATGTCCTAGCTTAGCTTAACTTAGAGATTAATAAAGTTCATATTGTCTTGTCTTGTCTTGTCTAACTTAACTTAGCTTAGCTTAGCGTAACTTAACTTATAGATCAGTAAAGTTCACCTTATCTTGTTTTGTCTTAACGTAGCTTAACTAAACTTAACTAAACTTAGCGTAACTTAACTGAGAGATCACTAAAGTTTATCTTGTCTTGTCTTAATTTAGCTTAGCTTAGCTTAGCTTAACTGATTTTTTCTCGTTTTTGTTGTCTGTATAAACATCACATTTATGGTCGGAACTCCTAGAGTGACTGACAGAATTATCAGATCCGAAATGGTACAAATCCTTCTGCCAGACTTTAGCATTTTAACAACCATTTGAAGCTTAATTTAACCAGAGTATTAATTTGCATAAACTGGGGAGGTAGTATTGGATTACAGAGGGTCTTCCAACTATAAGCATAGACGATTTATTCCATCTATAATCTGGATGTAAATCACCTCAGTCACATGTGTTAACTGAGACTGATCCTGAACTAAAGCTGAGCTGCTGTTTGTTAAAATCACCACTAGATGGCGCTGCTGCAGCATTAAACTACACTGCTGTCAGTTCCACCATGATGCCAGGGAATCAAGAGCTGCACTGGATGGACCTTTAGATCAGACTGATGCTGCTGTACATCAATCTAATGACTGGAATCCATGTTTTCTGTCAAGTTTTAGTTTCATACAAGCAAGACCTCATTTATTTGCCTTTTTTCACCACATTAGACTCACTGGCCACCAATGATATGATTCAGAAGGACCATGAACTGCATTTTCAAATACAAAACAAAAACAGAAGGACACAGTAATGACTTACACACAATGATAATTATCACTGAGTGTAAAAGGTTTATGTGTACATTCGTGTGTGTGTGTGTGTGTGTGTGTGTGTGTGTGTGTGGACGGTGACAGGAATGATTGGCAGCTCGGTCTGTTCCCGTCACTGGGAGACATTTTTCCATTCAGCCTTGCAGCCTCCACTGCCAGAGCATTGTGTAGCCCAGCAACACACACAAACACACACACCATTACTGTACAAGGGGCCGGTCTCAGTCAGGCTGCTGATTGGCTGACAGGAGACTGGAGGCGGGGCTAAAGTAATATGAATGACTCCTGATAGGCCTGTACAGATGTTAGTGTGACCTGTTTTTTACCTCTTTGTGGTCATTTTGTGTCTCTTCGTAGGTGTTTTTCTGATCTCTTTATCTTATTTTTAATGCCTCTTTGTGGGTGTTTTTGTGTCTCTGTGGTTGTTTTATGTTTATCTTTTGGTTATTTTGTGTCTCACTCTAGTTGTTTTTTTCTCTTTGTTGTAATTTTGTGTCTCTGTAGTTGTTTTATGTTTCTCTGTGTTTGTTTTGTGTTTTTTTTAACAGTTTTGTTTCTCTTTGTGGTTATTATCTTTCTTTATCATCATTTTGTGTCTCAATGTAAACATTGTGTGTCTCTTTGTAGGTGTTTTTTCTTATATCTTTGTGCTAATTTGTGTCTCTGTAGCTGATTTTGAACTCTTTTTGGTTGTTTCATGTCTCTTTTTAGTTATTTTGTGTGTCTTTGTGATTGTTTTACATTTCTTTGTGGTTGCTTTGTGTCTCTTTGTAGCAGTTTTTAATCTGTCGTTTTGTTTCTTTGTTGTCATTTTGTGTCTCAGTGTAGTTCTTTTGTGTGTCTTTGTAGTTGTTTTCCCCCTCTTTTTGGTTGTTTCAAGTCTCTGTAGTTATTTTGTGTCTTTTTGTGGTTGTTTTAAATTTCTTTGTGGTTGATTTGAGTGTCTGCAGTTATGTTTTTTAGCTCCTTGTGTTCATTTGCGTGCCTTTGTATTTGTTTTTTCTCCCCTTTTTGCTTGTTTTATTTCTTTTTGTAGTTGTTTTGTGTCTCTTCGTGGTTGCTTTGTGTCTTTGTAATTATTGCTTATTTGTTTGTGGTCATTTCTATCTCTTTGTAGTTGTTTTGTTTCTCTTTGTGGTTGTTTTATTTCTTTGTGATTGTTTTATATTTCCTTGTGTTTGTTTTGTGTCATTTTGTAGCTGTTTTTTCTTATCTCTTTGTGGTTGTGTCATGTCTTTGTAGTTATTCTGTGTGTCTTTTTGGTTGTTTTATTTCTCTTTGTAGCTGTTTTGTGTCTCTTCGTAGTTGCTTTGTGCCTTTGTAGTTATTCTTACCGTAATCTCTTTGTGGTCATTTTGTGTCTGTTTGTGGTTTGTTTTACATTCCTTTGTGGTTGTTTTCTGTGCTGGTGTCAGTGTGACTTCAGAGGGATCGATGTGATCGCTGGAGTGTGTCCAGATCAATCAATCTTCAACATGTTGACGTGTTTGTGGCAGCAGCCGGCAGACACTGACTCAGATAGAAGACAGCATCACACCAAGCAGCACAATTATTCCCTTTCCCTGCAGACATGCACACAAGGTCCACATGACGCATCATTTCAAAGTAGAATTACTTGAAACTCAAGACGAGACAGAGTTAGAGTTACATAAGCATGATTTAATTCATTAACGGATGACAAGAGGTGACAATCCCAGAGGGCGAAGGTGTTCAGCTGCAGGGAACATCATGTCTGATCATGCAGAGATAAACTGTTTGGACACATCCATGCACACACAGAATAAACACACCTGATGTTTTTACCTATTTTAACATATTTGCTTACATTCATTGCTAAAATGAATGTAAGCAAACTGCCAAACTCAACAATCATTTGTTTTTACCTTCAGATAGGACCTTTAAAAACCCTACTATCACCAGGAAACGTAGCAGTGATATTTTCCATCACTATATTATTGGGTTTAAATAAAGACGAGTGGAATTTTTTGGCAGGATTTTTTTTAAGACAAGGAAACAATATTTTTTGGTGCCCATAAATGAAGACAACAGGAGGGTTAACTTACGAATGATGCATTTGTTGACAGGTTGTATCCCTGGACCATCCGTGATACTAATTTGAATTTATACAGTATTCTATTATATGTACTGTAAAACATTTCAAGCTAGTGCAGCATAAAAATGCCTTAAAATCTGGGTTGCATCAAGCCAGAAGAATCTGGTTCAACACATAATAAGTTACACTGACACTCATTGTCACATTTTGTATCAGCGTTGGTACAACGTGACCTTGGGGTAGAGATTTCAAGTCAAATACCAGACATTTGTGCTTTATAATGAAAACTAAAGCGCAAAAAACCCATTTAAGATGAATTCTATTATAAAGACAAAAGAATAACCGATCCCCCTGCATTTCTTCATGGTGTTCTACCAACCAAATACAGCCTCCCATCCATTAAACACTAAAACACGTAAACACAGCAGTAAACTCCCTGGAGGCCGCTGTAGTTCTCCTTCACTAATGCCGGCTGTTTTCATCCAGCTCAGATATTGTTTGACACATGAAGTGAGTCATTCCAGGCCAAAGCTAAAATAACCTCCCTGCCTTCCCTCGGCCTCGTGCAGACGCTCTAATAACCCAGAGACATGGGAATGCTGATCTAATGATGCTGTGGACGTCCAGGAGAAGTCTCCATGCTGTCCGTCTTCCTCTAACGAGGTTTCGCTTTCTGCTCCAGTCTGGAATACAACGTCGTCCATCTTTTTTACATCAATGACAGATGGCTTTCCTTTGTCTTCTGTGACCCACTGGCTCACTAATTTAATCAAAAAGAAAACGCAAACCCACTTATAAAAGGTGCTTTAACCTGCTTTAAGGTCAGACGTGCTTCTGAGGTGGAATGATTGAAGAGGTCAAACGTTTTTGAATAGATTAGAACAGCTGGAACACAGGTCACAATCATGAAGTGTTTACAGATGAATCTATCGGATGAAAACAAATCACCGTTTCTTTACTGGAGATTTATCTTTTTGAACACACTGTCTGTACTTCCTGGTTAATTTGAAGATGTGTAGCACTAATAACTAATGTGGGACCAACAGGTGTCATAACTTAAATGACTAACAACCTGTATCTTTAATTTAAAAATGTATTTCTGTAATTAAACACAATGTTTTGGATAAACAATAACGTGAAGATATGTTTGAAATTCCGATTAGACTGTTTAGTAAACAGACATTATTATTATATGGTTTATTATTATATGGTTTTACTGTGATGGTTTTGTGTCTGTCTGTTCAGATTTCTATTTATTCTTATTTTTTGCATCTCTGTAGTTGTTTTGTGTCTCTTTGTGGTTGTTTTTGTGTCTCTTTATGGTTGCTTTGTATCTCTTTGTGGTCGTTTTGTGTCTCTTTGTGGTTGTTTTGCGTCTCTGTAGTTGTTTTGTGTCTCTAATTATTCTTTATCTCTCTGGTCATTTTGCGTGTCTTTGTGGTTGTTTTGTGTCTCTTTGTGGTTGTTTACATCCTTATATTGTTTTTTTGTCTCTTTATTGTTACTATAGTTGCTTTGTTTTATGAATCTTTGCTGCTCTTTGATCTCTTTCAGTGACATTTTGCAGGTCTTTACTCTGGTTCTCTCCGTCATTGTTGGTCCATGTATTATTTCCCTTATACTCCAACATATTTTAACTGTCTTTAAACTGAATGGCGGCTGTATCCAAATGGAGCCAGGCAGCATAATAATTATCAAATTACCAATCAGAGCCAGGTTGATTCTGTATCTTATATCTTGGATTTGAAGAAGCCAGCTTTCCCTTTTCCTTCTGTTTTATATCTGCTATGGGGTCACCCACAGGGCCGGCTAGTGTCACCAGTTAAACCAATCCCTCCATTTACTCTTTTCTCCTCCAGCACCACACCCCCTCCCCTGTGACAAATCAGGTCCCTCTTGATACCCCAACCCCCATTAGATGGGTTGCCATCCCCCACCAGGGGCAGGTGTACGTACATATATGAATTTTAACACCTTGCAATTGTGTTTTTGTACCTCAGTGTTCAAATTAAAATCGCAAACTTCACACGGTGCTTTAAAGAAAGTGTTTAGATCCCTCAGAGCAGGGGAAAGGGGTGGATGCTGCAGCAGACGTGCAACATGAAAACACATTTTCCTCCTAGAAATGAATGATTTTTGACATCAGGAGGGCAGATAGTGTGCATGTGACACAACACACAGATGCACAGTGGCTTATTTCTGCACAGTGCAGTGAACTTAAATCATTTATCACGCATTATTATGTGACTTTTTAATATGTTGTGGGATTTATTGCTTGCACTATGCTTAAAGAAACCTAAGCTACTACTACTACTACTATTAATACTACTGGTGCAGTAGAGATGTCATGCAAAATATGAAACCTCCTGCAAAGCACTGAGCAATTAGATGAAGGCAGAGAGGAGAGACGGACTGTGTCGTGCGTGTGCCTGTGCGTGTGCGTGTGCAAGAGTGAGTAAGAGACCCGGGGAAACGTCATCTGCCTGGACCGGACTACCGGACTGCCAGCATACGAGCACCGGCCGGGAGGGAGGAGGGACAGTGGCTCCACTGTGCAGCCGGACAGAGAGGCACTGTGCTCGGACAGGAAGCCGCCGCAGCTCCCGGGGTCTGGATGCTGGAGGACGCCGCGGAAAGTGACACCAGGAGCAGTTGTTTAGACTGACGGACGAAGAAGATGGCTTCTTCTCCGGTCACCCCGGCCTCGCTCGAAGGAGGGACACCTTCACCCACCGGAAATGAGGAGACCACCGCGACCACCCGACAGGTACTGACCCCCTTTTTTTTGCCTTAACGCAGACGTGAAAAAAAAAAATCCCCGCACCATACTCCATTTAAAAACACGCGAATTTAACTTCTTCTCGAGATTCTGTAATTGCACACGTGTTAAAAGGCACCATTGCTGTTGTTATCAGACTCAGCAGAATTTGTTTTTTAACTCGGCGTGCGTGTTGTCTTTCAACTCGCGCTAATTTCAAAATAAAATCAAATTTAAATTCGCGCTTTCAAGCAATCACGCGCCGCAAGCATAAGCATGTGTAAGCAGCGTGAAGCGCCACAAAAGTTGATGTTTTATTGAAAAAGAGTCGCACTCGGTTGATAAAATGCGCGCCGAAATTAACAAAACACTCAAAGACACGCACGAGCATCTGAGTCGCCCCTGTCACTCGTGCATATTTGCGTGTGCGAAAGAAACCGATAACGTAATCGATTTTCAAGTGGAGTTTGGTGTGACGTACTGGCGCTGCCGTCACGTCGCTGACTGTGACGCTGGAGTGCAGGAGCAGAGTTTGTCCCATGAAGAGGCAGCAGGGTAGGCGTTTCCCTCAATGTGACACTTGTATGGCCGTTTAAAATCACTGCAAGAGACTCATGAAGTTCCTCTTGCTGCTAGAGATGCTAAAAAACACATTTTGAGCACCGTTATTGCACTTTTTTTGCTCATGTTAACACGTTTTGCATCATAGTTTGGGACATATTTTCCTGAGTCATGCAGTGGGGGAGCAGCATGTGTTTCTGTCAGATGGGAATAAACAAAGAAAGGCATGTTTAGAGTACACAACAGGTGTATGGTGGTATTAGTGTCATGTCTCTGATGTCCTAACGGAGAGACGGGAATGCAAAGTGGATGCCAAATGTAAAGTTTAGAGCGCTTGTTGTCCAACCTGAGCACCGCTGGGCTGCAGTTAGATTCCAGTGCTTTAAAGTCCTGCAGCATGTTCAGGATATCACGTATGTTGGGGAAATATACAGTTAGATGTGGTCGTGTTAAGTCCTTGTTTATAAAGAATCTGTTATCTGTTCTGTGCAGAGCATGAAGCTGTTTAATCTCATGCTTCTCCAGGCGACCCACTCCCAGGTCACCTTGGCGCTAATGGAGATCTACAGAGTATCTCATAGAGTTACAAACACCAGCTACTAAAATGGCAAAAAAAAGACAATCCCTGTCAACAGAGCTGCTGGGAGAAAGCGAATTGTTTGTGCTGAGTCTGACTTTGACATGCAAATCTGACAGATAAATAGTCCAAAACAGAAGAAGCTCCATGGCCTGTTAGCTAGGTTGGACTGTTGAGTTTAGCCACTTTGGTGCTTTGACTACAGGGTGTGGCTTCAGTATATAGCGAGACAGGAGCTGAATGCATTTTTTATGAGCTGGGAGACACATCATGAGTAAAATAAGCAAGTCAAACCATGATTGAAACCTTGACTATGCTACCTTACAGACATGGAAAGCTGCAGACAGCATGGACGTGTAGTTGTTGTTAGCATACGGTTGTCTAGTCTTAAGGTCTACTGAGAGGACTCTAGTCCATGTGGATCGTTACGTACTTGTAGAAGCAGAAAGTATAAGACTGGCCTGAGTATTTATGTTTTGAAGCCACATCAGGGGTGTCCAACATGCGGCCCGTGGGCCAAAAGCGGCCCTCCAGAGGGTCCAATCCGGTCCTCAAAGTGTAAAAATTCCAGAGAAGACATTAACTGCAGACTGTAAATTAGTACAACTATAAATTTCAAATAATTTATAGATCAAGACAAGTTGTTTGGATCATAAAGTAAAATGCGATATTGCACATTGTTCGTTTTGTAATATTTTTGTTATTTTATGTTTTTGTTTTTTGTCTGACTTTTGTCGTTTGTCTTATGTTTTGTCGTTTTGTTTCTCATTTTTGGCGTTCTGTTTCCTTTTTGTCTCGCTTGTGTTTTTGTCTTATTTTTGTCATTTCGTGTTTTGCTTTATTCATTGTTTTATATCTCTTTTTATATCTTTGTTGTTTTGTGTCATTTTTGTCTCGCTTGTGTCGTTTGTCCATTTTTTGTTGCTTTGTGTCTCGTTTTTGTAATATTTTGTGTCATTTTTGTCTTGCTTTTTTGTCTGACTTTTATCGTTTGTCTCATGTTTTTGTTGTTTGGTGTTCCCTTTTTGCCTCGCTTTTTGTCTCGTTTTTGTAGTTTTGCATCTTTTCTTGTCTTTTTTTGTCTGAGTTTTGTCGTTTTGATCATAAACTAAAATGCTAGTTTGGTCATTGTTGTTTGATCATTTTGTCTCTTGTTTTTGTAATATTTTGTCTTGTTTTTGTTGTTTTTTGTCTTTTTTTGTCGCTTTGATCATAAAGTAAAATACTATATCATTCATTTTCAGATACCTGTGAGGTCAGGTTTTTTGTGATGTTTTGTAAAAAGATAATTCCGTAAATGTGAACATCTTCAGAATGTACTTTTTTGCACTAAAACAAAGGTAAAAATTGGAGTTTTGGTTATTTATAGGTTATTACGCTGTGATTTTACTGGTCACTTGAGATCAAATTGGGATGAATGTGGAACCTGAACTAACAAGAGTTTGACACCCCTGAGCTACAGTGTGCCGATGACAGTCTGAGAAACACACATTCGTATTTAACAAACCCCAGGAGCCGGTCCTATCATCATGCATGGCGGAGATATCATTATTCCTCATCAGTTGCCAGTTTTAACATGTTTGACTGAATAACACCAATATTATGACTTGCCGTTGTGTTGCAGAGTCGTTTTACAGGGTTTGAATAGAGTCGTAGGTGTGCTTGACGGGTGGATAAAGATGGAGACATGGACCTAAACATTCTAAGGAAACAATGGTACAGAGTTAAACTGAAGCAAATTTTAGGCATGAATGGATTGTTTTCATGGAAAAAGACAAAAAATATAGCTTAGGGGTTTATACAATGACTAGACAAGAACGTCAACAAACCAATCTATCAATAATTTCCACATTTAGAGTGGTGGATGTTATAAAAATGGTACACTGGGTTACTTGTTGTACTATACTGGAATGTATGGTGGGGTTCTATATTATATTTGTCAAAAAAAAAGCAATTTCTTTGCAGTTGAACAACAAAAACACAAATGTCATTCACTTTTACGTACAAAAAATGATTCACATTAGTAAAAAAGGCCTTTATATTTGTCCTACATGTAAATAAGCCTCTTTATTAGTAGGAGCTTTTTAAATCACAGAGTCATTTTTTGGCCTTTTTGGCAGCAAGTCAGGAAGACAGGAATCAGCAGATGTCTGTAAAATCTCATTCATCATCCTGCCCACCAGGCCTCTAACAAACCCAACCATTCAGCCGTCGTCCCTCCACCAGCCTCAGTCAGTATCCCACACATACGCTGCTACAGACTGGACAGCGAAGGGAAAATAGAGTGGAGGAACTCTTCATGGTTGGGTCTCATGGTTGGATGAGGAAGTTTAAATTGTTTAAAGGGTTTTTAGGTTGACTAAAAACCTAAGAATTGTATTTAATGTCATGTCAAAGCTTAAAAGCATAGGCGACAAACAATTGAAGATATGACAAAATGTGTATTTCTTTCTTTCTTTCTATGGAAATCAGGCTTTTTCTCTGTTTTTTATTATAAAGTCTTTTCCTTTTGGTGCTTTCTGCAGCTTTAACTTAAAAGAATGACAGATTTAAACACCCCTGAAGTCATGGACAAAAATGAACTTGCATGGAACTACCACTTCCAATGAGAAGTTAGCTTACTTCTCCGAACCACAGACTTTATGCAAAATATGGACCTGCATTCTTTACATTTGCCATCAGGGGGCGACTCCTCTGATTGCTCAAAGAACTCTTATTGTATAGAAGTCTATGAGAAAGTGGTCCTGCTTCTCCGCTTATTTGCTACCTCAGTTAACATTTTTCTAATTAGGTTATGGTCTCAAACATTACTCGCAAGACTTTTTGAATTCTGCGAATTTCGCTGGATTTTGGGTGATTTTGTGAATGTTCTTAAAGAAAATATTAGACATTGTACTGATATATATGGAATCACTTTTAGGATATTTTTTTTGAAGATTTTTACTCATTTTTTCTGAAAATATTTGCAAGAATTTTCTTGCCATATTTGGGGATTTTTTTAAAATATAACTTTTAAGGGAAACTTTTAAGGAATTATTGTAATTTTCTTCCTGAAGGTTTTACAAATTTTCAGAAATTTGGGGAATTTTTTTGCTGAATTTTTGGATTTTTTTCAAACAAAGAAACAATATTTTTTGGTGCCCATAAATGAAGATGAGTGCTTTTAGTGCATAAATACATCCTCAGGGAGCTGTAGACTCTTAAATCTTGTTTTACACCTTGTTTTTTTTTGCGTCATATGTCCATTAATATCTTCGATAAAGACTTAATTACTTAGATTGAATAGCACAAACACAACAGCGCCTCCAGGTTTTCAAAGCTATGAGTTGCTTTTGCATTTTGTTATGACTTTCCAGTATAGAAAACACTTTCATGATTCATATCTGAGTCTAAATTCTGTTTCCACCTCTCTCTGTTTGGTTTGTGGCTTGTTCTGTAAGTCGTCAGGCTTTAGAGGACGGTGCTGCTGGTGTATCAGGGGGATGGTGGGTCTGGCAGGTATGATACCACCCAGATGTGTGGCTCAGCTGGCAGGAAGCAGATGTACCAGGCTCAGTTTGCTGTGTCATGCTGGTGTTCAGTAAATCCGAGGCTGTTGATCCGCCCAATGAGATCGCTCTCACACATCTGAGTCACTCTCTTCTCGGTTATCTCACTGCATCTCTGTGTTATAGTTGGTTTCCTCACCTATTCTCTTTGTTGTTGTTTTGCTTTGATCTCTCCATCTCCGTTAGCCCATCAAGTCCTTTCATTAGCCGGCGTCACGTCTCGTTCTCCTCTCTCTCGTCACTTTATCCCCACAAATCCCATTACAAGCTTGTCCTGCAGACACATCAGCAGACGACAAACCGACCGTGATCAGCGACGGAGGCCTCAGGACAGATGAATGAAGCGTGGACGAACCAATGTTTTATTCAGCTGCATTAGTCTCGTATTCTTCTTTTGTGGACATGTAAGGTTTTCATGTGGAACGCTGCAAATATGTCGCACTGGCTGTCCATGGTCTCCAGGGGATAGATGCTACCTTCCCGGTCACCCTCTTTATTTGGTGTAGCTGCAGTTAGGTTAAATTTTGACCTCTGATATTTTCAGTGAAAACCTTTCGCCAGAACTAAGGGCTGGAACTAATTTGCTGTGGATCTTTGTGTCCCCTGGAGGACTGATCCTAATGTGCTCTGTTGACCTTACTGATCTTTGCGCTAGTGCTAATTTCCATGTGTACACACAGATTTAGTGGACCAATTTGAGCACAGCCATTCTTCAGTAATTTTGACAATATTCCATAATCTAACAGGCAGAAATATAATGAAAATATTTTATAATGTAGCAGGCAGATCACCAATAAAGTGTCAGTAACTATTAGTCATTTTTGCCATTGTTTTGGTTCAAAGCTTCATTCTTTATGTCAGATGGATTCCAAGGGATTTTTTAAACACAGACATAGTTCTAAGAGGTAAAATAGAACCTTTGATAATCCCCTTATTTTTCTGCATTGGTTGGCCTTTTCAATTTTGAGGGAAGTCTACTGACAACTACCAAATAAATTTCCATGAAATTCTGGACAGACATCTAAGGCCCTCAGGTGACTTACTAACTTATTAACTAACTTATTAGCCTGTTTGCATTTCTTTAACCTTCCTGTTGCCCTCATTTACGGGCACCAAAAAATATTGTTTCCTTGTCTGAAAAAATCCAAAAATTCAGCAAAAGAATTTCTGAAAATTTGCAAAACCTTCAGGAAGAAAATTCCAATAATTCCGTAAAGGTTTCCTTTAAAAGTTTTATTTAAAAAAAAAAAAAAATCCAAATTGGGCAAGAAAATTCTTGTAAATATTTTCCAAAAAATGAGTAAAAAATCTTCCAAAAAAAAAAATCCTAAAAATATCTAAAGTGATTTCATATATATCAGTAAAAAAAAATTTCTTTAAGAACATTTAGAAAAAAAATCAACCAATATCCAGCGATTTTCACTGGATTTTGGTTGATTTTTTTGTGAATGTTCTTAAGAAACATTTTTAACATTTCTTTTTTTCCACCAAAAAATGTTCAAAAATTTCCCAAAAATGTTGAAAATGTGGACATGAGAAGTTTCACTGTGAAAATATTTTTTTCCCCGACATTTTCATTTTCATTGAATTGTCCTGCTGTTGAAAACAGTTGGTCAGAAGTCCACAAATACTGCTGGAGCAACTTTATCAGTCCAGGAAATCTGATTGTATATACTACCACCTCTAAAATCGATTTATACTCAGAGCACAATGTCGCCAATAAACTTCATCCATAATCACTGAACGTTAACAGGGTTAACCATTAAAGCACTAGCTTAGCATTAGCATGAGCCTCAGGTAGCTAGCTCTACTGGACAGATATCAGACATTTTTATGCAGCTTGATGCTACAGTTAGCAGTTAAACAGTGTGGAGGTGTGTTCATTTTATTTATTGGGCACTCAGCAAACACGCCTGTAACTCCATCTCAACAAACAGTAACAAGTGGAACAACCTGGTACTAAAGCAAATCTACAATACATTTTCTGACATGTGTGTCCCCATCAGTTAATATATTTAGAATTGATTCAATCATAATCAGAAACTAATCGATTAACAGGTAACATCCCTAGTTGTAACATAGAATTCTTCGTTATCCCGCAGTCATCTTTCTATTCCTGTTGTAGTTCTTATTGCCAGTGAAGGGTGATAAAACGGGGAATGTCATGTAGTAGATTTAGACTCTGGTTGAACTCATAACGTGCACCTTTGTCCTTGGAGTTATTCATTCCCCTCACAGTTTGACAGATTGTCGTTGATCCTGGTTAACTCCACGGATCTAGAGCAATAAGAACATCAGCTTTATTGTCCTTGCATTTTATTTAACCACACATAAATTTCCTAAACACTTTAAAGGTTGCGGTACCTTCACTGCCTCCTGTTCTCCCAGCCGCTCACCGAGTGTCTGAAGGCGCTGACAGCATATTTGCAGCAGTGTGGGTTCACAGAGATTGTTTGGACAGACCTCCAGGCACTGGGCTGTGGGCATGTGTCACATTGGTGGCATGCCTTCACCGAGCCTCCTGCGGTGGCATATAAAGCCACAGTGTGTGTCCGTTTGAGTGTCTGTTGTGTCAACGAGGACAAGCAGGACATGTGAAGAGCAGAACGGTGCTCTACATTGATAGAATCAAGTGCAAAGTGGAGGCCCGTCTTGGTTGTGTGTCTATGTGGAAGAAGCCTGAATAGCAGCCAGTGTGTCCAGGATGGTCAGCAGCCTTCAGGGGACAATGAAAGCACTTGTGTTGATCACAGAAAGAGGCAGATTTTAGCTGTCCATTCCCCAAAAAAACAACACAATTGGCTGTTTGATCAGACAGCCGTTTTACTTCTTCCAGGATCTTTTGTATCTTTGAGAAAAATCTGTCAGACTCTCTGGAATGCTGATGTTTATCTCCATGAACCTGTCTGCTACAGGTTTAAGGCAGAAAATGAATAATAATAATAATACTTGTTCAGTTTTTTTTTTCTGAGACCTCAGAGTGACGACAGACAGAGAGAGGAGGCTCCATCTGACCTGAAGTATTTCATTTATCAATAAGCGGTCAATAAAAATACAGACACCGATAATCGCGAAAATATTTGCTATATAATATCTGTAATTTACAAGACAGTTAAAAGGGTGTTTTCCTGCCACTGTCGCCTTTTGGCTTGCTCTGGGGTTCAGGCATATGGGTTCTGTAAAGCCTCTCGAGACAATTTGACTGTAATTGGCGCTATATAAATAAAATTGAATTGAATTGAACAAATATGTAAAATATAATTTTTTTAAGCCTTAATATACCTATTTTTTCTCAAGTAGAATAATATTTTGGTTGATTTAAATACATTAAAATATGGTGTAGTTCTATGGCCAAGCACTGTAAAAGAAAAGCAATATTATTTGTAAAAATATGTATTTTGGATGCGGCAATATTTTTTTCTTACATTTGACATGTAAATTCATATTTTTTTCCATGATTTTACTTTATATAGTAGCTGTAATTGGAAAAAAAAAGAATAAAATCTGTTTTTTAAGGCTTTAATATATTTTTTCTGTCAAATAACATAAAAACTATGTAAAATAATATATTTACTGATTTAAAATAAAATAAGAAATAGTATACTTCTAGGGCCAAGCACTGTAAAAGGAAAAAAATATTTGTAAAAATATATATTTTTCTTAAATGTGGCAATGTTTATTGTTTTGGTCTGTTTTTCTGACATTTAACATATAAACTCACATTTGTTTTCTATGATTTTACGATATTTTAGATGTACTTGAACAAAAAAGGAAACAAAAATCTCTAAAATGTCATTTTCAGGGCTTAATATACCTGTTTTTTCTCAAGTAGAATAATATTTTGTTGATTTAAAAACATTAAAATATGGTTTAGTTCTATGGTCAAGCACTGTAAAAGAAAAACTATTATTTGTAAAGACATTTTTTATGTGGCAATATTTATTCTTTTTCTTACATTTAACATGTAAATTCACACTTGTTTTCTATGATTTTACTATATTTTAGCTGTACTTTAACAAAACTGGGGAAATCAGTGAAACAACAGTAGATTTTTCAAAATAAAAGCTGTTAAATGTTCATTTTTTACAGTGTAGTGGTTGAATAACTCACTTTAGGACTTAAACATGTTTTTTGCCACAGCTGGGGCTCGTTATCTGCAGGCTCAGCTCTTTTTTGCATCTCCTGAGTGTTATTTTTGAAATCTTTGAGGGTTTCTGATCGACTCTGAGCTGAGCACAGGAGGCCTTTCAGTCCCCAAATCACATAACAATACGGTGTCATACATTTTTCCATGATGTCATTTCAGGGGTGAAATGCGTAACTTTTACCCCAGAGACAGCTGGGTGAGGCCGGACGATCCCTCCCCAACGGGTGAACCGAACTGTACTGTTCCAGAAACGTACATTTAATCCACTTTCCTCCCAACGTTACAATGCGTTGCATGTTTTTGAGTTAAACTGTGGGGTGAAATCAATTACCCTTGGCTGCAGGCAAACACTCCAGGGTGTGGACCGCTGCTTCATTTAATAAAGTGGCTCAGGCTCTAGAACCTCCCCATCCTCACCCCCTCACCCCCTCACCACTGGGCCCTCTAATCCTGTGACTGAATATTCTGAGTAGAAATTAGATTAGCATTTTAGCGGCGCTAAAGCAGGCCGGGGTTTAGCTCAAGGCTTAGCTCTGCTGGACGTATGCTTCCAATGCAGACGACTCATTAACACTTGGGTAGAAACCAAATGCTTCAAATGTTAACTGGATGAATCACTCTGTCTTTTGGGTGAATTCAGACTGATGGTTTTTAATGCGTCCACCCTAAAGGCTCCAACCAGTTCCATCATTAGAGCCCAGGACTGTGTGCCGTCACGCTATTATTTCATACTAATGTTGTTTTTTTCCCTTGTTTTACATGGTGTCAAATTTCCTGCCAGATTTATTGACCTCTTTTACTGAATAATTCCAGTTTTTATCTTAATTGTCTCCAGACAGTATTTAATACAGGGAGTGTCCTCAACTTACGTCAGAGCTCCGAGTCGATTTTCGCCGGAAGTCGGAACTCTGGTGAAGATGTAAACCAAGCTGTTGCTGCATCATGATATCAATCAGTTTACATATTTGTACGACTACAGTAACAACAAACAGTCAGTAGCTCACACAAACGCAACTCGGTAGCAAAATACTGGCAAAAATGTAAACCAAGCTGCTACGTGCATCACCATATTAATCAGTTTACAGTATTTGTACTCTACAGCTACAGTACAAGCCAAGGAGTTCAAGTATCTCGGGATCTTGTTCACTAGTGATGGGAAAATGGAGCAAGAGATGGACAGGAGGATTGGTGCAGCGTCAGCAGTAATGAAGGTGTTGTATTGAACTGTTGTGGTGAAGAGGGAGCTGAGCCGCAAGACGAAGCTCTAAATTTACCATCCATCTACGTTCCAGCCTCCACCTATGGTCATGAGCTCTGGGTAGTGACCAAAAGAACAAGATCACAGATACAAGCGGCCAAAACGAGCTCTCTGTCCCTCCATCACTTCTTGTATGATATTATAAGTGATAAAGAGCTTGGGGTAGTAATACAAATATTACATTTCTTTAAAAGTACAAAAGGTAACTTAAAAATTGAAATGGAATGATATCAAAGACATGTTTTTGAGGAATAGCTGGAAAATGAACTGATAAAAAGTTTTTACTGCAAAGATATTGCAAGAAAACAAACTCAGAGGGTCATTTTTGACCCACTTATGCATCTAAGGCAGGGGTGGGCAATTAATTTTCATACGGGGCCACATGAGAAACTCTGACGGTTGTTAAGGGCCGGACCAGTACACTTAAAAGCTCTGCTCAATATATATCTCAATAAAAACAATAAATGAAACAATACAATGATATAATGAAAATGTGGAACACAGAACACAACTATTTTCATTCAAACTATGACTGCTGCCTATTGAGTTGTAGATATTTACTGTCATAAAGACATACTTAAAATGTGAAACTGATTTTCCAAGTGCTTTAATTACTTTTCAGCAGTAACTGTTTTTACAAACGAAGTAAGTAAGCCATCACTCAGAATTTATTCTAAAACAATGTGACCATCAGCTGGCAGAGATTTGAAACTTGCCTTATCATGTCATGTCATCATGAGGTGTTGTCAGTTTTTCTAAATCTACATTAAGATGACTGTGAAGCATAAAGAAATACAACAGCTCCCCACTACACTTACAGCAATGTTCAATATATCTCAATAAAAACTGTAAATTACACAATACAATGATGTACAATGCCTAAGTCTTGAATCTCTGCTCTCAGATCCCAAACTCGTTTAAGCATCTTGTCCAGGCTGATCCATCTGACAGCTGTCTGGTAACCAAGGTTACCATGTTCACTATCATCTCCTCCAAAAAGACAACAAACTGTAATTCAATGCTCTTGCCCTGATGAAGTTAACTACTTTAGCTACAACATCAGTCACGTGGTTGATTTTTAGCACTGACTTACACAGCACCTCCTGATGTATAAAACAATGCAAAAATATCAGTTTCTGTTCTGGGTTTATTTCAGTCACTTTATCTTGCATCCGTTTCAAAAGTCCAACATTTTTCCCTGTCAAATTTGGACAGCCATCAGTTGTAACACCAACCTAATTCTCCCATTTTAGTCCCAGCTTGTTCATGCGTGTATTTACCTCAGTAAACCGTCGTGGTTCCCTTCATTGGCTGAACAGCTGCCAGCTCCTCCGTCATCTCAAAAGTTTTTGTTAGTCCACGTACAAAGATGAGTAACTGGGCTGTGTCACGGACATCACAGCTCTCGTCCAGAGCCAAGGACAAAACGTCAAAATCGTCCACTTTGTTGTGCAGCTGAAGCTCCAGATTTTCGGCGATGCTCTCCGCCCGCCTCGTTACGGTTCGCCTCCAAATGGCTACATTAACGAACGCTCCTTTCTTCTCCGGGCATATAAACGCTGCAGAGTCCACCAGACATTCTTTTATAAACTCTCCATCAGAGAATGGCTTACTGCTTTTGGCGATTTTGTAGGATATTAGAAAACTCGTCTTGACTGCTGCATCCCTTGATGTGAGCTTTGGTAAAACAAAGTCATTGCTGCTTTAGCAGTTTAGCTAGCAAACCTTCAGACATCCTCCCCGCTCTGTATCAGTCAAATGTTTGTACTTCTCCTTCTCCATGTTTGGTCTCGTAATGTCGATTCAGATTATAATCCTTAAGCACCGCGACCTGTTCGCCACAAACTAGACACACAGCTTTACCTCTGACTGCAGTGAAGGAATACTTGGAAGTCCGTGCCTTGTTAAAAACTCTGCATTCGGAATCAATCTTTCTTTGTTTTGCAGTTAGCTGACCAACAAACCAATCACCGCATAAACCTTATGCTAAGTACGGAAAGCACGCGCGAAAAAACGTTAACTTAGCTGATCTTTCAAAATAAAAGCAGTGCAGGCGTATTGCTTGCATGTATTGCGATGATATATATTTGCATTGACTTAATCCAATACAGTCCAATACACCGTCCACACTTCAGACTGACTAGTGCCAGTGTTTACATCCATCTCTTCTTCACGCTCCACTGAACCGCCTCCCAGCTACAGCGCCCCCCTCTGTCCCCACCTGGAACTCCCCCCATCTTCCCCTCCAGCACACCCACTGCCTCCCCCCTCTGGCTCCCCTTGCCCGTCACCCCCGCAGTACCAGAATTCAACAAGCTGCCAAATCCCCACCATCATCAGCTTCAGACAACCTCGGCAGCCCTCCCTCAGAAACTGCCATTTTGCTAACCCTCGCCCACTTCCACGGACCTCACAGCCTTGTCCCCAGAAGCCCTCCCCTAATCACACATCCACACTTCACCTGAACTTTGCCCTCTTCAACACCCGCTCCGTCACCAGCAAAGGCCCCATTCTACAATTATTCATCCTGGACAATAAACTGGACTTCCTCTGTCTAACCGAAACATGGCACAAACCACTGGACTTCTACCCACTCAACCAAGCCACCCCCTCCGGATACACGTACCTCAACTCACCCCGCCCAGAAGGTCGAGGAGGCGGCATCGCAGTCATCCACAAACAGGTCTTCACAACCATCCCACTTTCCATCCCTGCCTCCCCCTCCTTTGAACACCTTGTTTTTAAATCACCCGGTCCCACCCCAATGGTCACTGCTATCATTTACCGCCCACCTAAACCAAACCCCTCATTTCTCCCTGACTTTTCCCACTTTGCCACCCAGCTATTAGCTACATCTCCGTCAGTCCTCATCCTTGGTGACTTCAACTTTCACATGGACAACCTTCACAGTAAATCTGCCTCTGACTTCCTAGATCTCCTACAATCACTCAACCTCACCCAGCATGTCAATTTCCCCACCCACAACCATGGACACATCCTCGATCTGGTTTGCTCCTCTGGTCTTACAGTCCTAAATATCTCCAGCTGTCATCTCTCCATCTCTGACCACCTAGCAATAACTATGGACATCAGCCTCCCCACCCCCCTGCCCAAGGAAAAACGGACAATCTTTTTTAGAAACACCAGATCACTCTCCCCCTCTGTATTCTCCGCCTCACTGACCACTGCATTGTCCGTCTCCCCTCCCCCGTCAATCAATAACCCCACTGACCTCATCAACCACTACAATCATACTCTCTCTTCCTGTCTTGATCAGCTTGCTCCCCTCAAATCCAAATTAGTTACTTTCTCCCACTCTGCTCCATGGTACACCCCTGAACTCCACCTCATGAAAGCCCATAAACGACAGCTAGAACGTCTTGTCAAGAAAACAAACCTGACGGTTCACCGCCAAGCCTACTCTGACTTCCTCCAACAATACAAAGACGCCCTGAAATCTGCACGGTCCACTTTCTACTCTGACCTGATCAATACCAGCTCCAACAACCCCAAATCCCTCTTCTCAACTGTCAATAAACTCCTTGCCCCCCCGGACACCGTCTCAAACTCGTTCACCACTGACAAATGCAACCTGTTCCTCTCTTTTTTTCATAACAAAATCATCTCCATCCATAGCAGCCTTGTCACCTCTCCCACTTCACTTGATCCCCCCTCTCCTCCACCAAACCCTCTGAACTTTCCCCCCCTGGCCCACTTCTCGCCCGTTTCCCCCCTGGACCTGCCCAAATTCATCACTGGAACTAAAAACTCCACATCCTGCCTGGACCCCATCCCCACTGCCCTCCTCAAAAACTGCCTCCCTGTTATCGCCCCCCTCATCTCTAACATCATCAACACTTCCCTCAGTACTGGCTGTGTCCCCTCACCCCTCAAGCTCGCCTCTGTCTCCCCCATCCTCAAAAAACCTGGTTTGGATCCAACCTCCCCTCACAACTTCCGGCCCATCTCCAATCTCCCCTTCATATCCAAAACATTAGAACGTGTCGTCGCTGCCCAGTTGAAAACTCACCTCACCTCCAACAACCTGTATGAAACCTTTCAATTCCGGATTCCGCTCTCATCACAGCACTGAAACTGCTCTCCTCAAGGTCACCAATGATCTCCTCCTCTCCTCAGACTCTGGACAAGTCACCATCCTCATTCTTCTCGACCTCTCTGCAGCATTTGACACAATCAATCACTCCATCCTCCTGTCCCGCCTTCAATCCTCCATTAACATCACCGGCACCGCCCTCACCTGGTTCACATCATATCTCACTAATCGACAACAATTCATCAAGGTCAACAACTGCACATCACCCACCGCCCCCCTGTCCCATGGTGTCCCTCAAGGATCAGTACTTGGCCCCCTCCTCTTTATCCTGTACCTCCTCCCCCTCGGCAACATCATCCGCCGCCACAACCTACACTTCCATTGCTACGCCGACGATATCCAACTCTACATCTCCACCAACACCACCGCCACCACCACCCTCCCCTCTCTCTCCAGCTGCCTGGCCGACATTAAATCCTGGATGAGGAAAAATTTTCTCCTGCTAAACTGTGACAAGACTGATCTCATCCTTATTGGACCTAAATCACTCACACCATTTCCCCACCCCCCCATTACCATTGATAACACCACCCTATCTCCTTCTGCTCACATCCGCAACCTCGGTGTGATATTTGACAGCAACCTCACTTTTGAACCCCACATTAATCAGATCACCAAAACTGCCTATTTCCATCTCCGCAACGTCGCCCGTCTCCGCCCCTTCCTCTCCTTCTCAGCCGCTGAAACCCTCATTCATGCCTTCGTCACTTCCCGCCTTGACTACTGCAATAGCGTTCTCTTCGGCTCCACCTCCAAAGTTCTCAATAAACTTCAACTCATTCAAAACTCTGCTGCCCGACTCCTCACCCGAACCTGTTCTCACGACCATATCACACCCGTCCTGCGGAACCTCCATTGGCTCCCCATTTCACACCGCATCCAGTACAAACTGCTTCTCCTCACCTTCAAGTCCATCCATAATCTAGCCCCCTCTTACCTTACCGATTTGCTCCTCCCCTACACCCCCCCCAGGAATCTCCGTTCCTCCCACACAAACCTCCTTTCCATCCCGCACAGGACCAGCCGGCGACATTGGGGGGACAGAGCCTTCGCCATTGCCGCCCCCACACTCTGGAACTCGCTCCCCCATGCCCTCCGTGACTGCACCAACCTCACCACATTTAAATCCCTTTTAAAGACTCACCTTTTTAGATCTGCTTTCCTTAAGTGATTCTGTATTTTATCTTGAACTTGTTTACTATCTACTGATTTTAATTATCTGTTTTGTTCTATCTTATTGTATTTTATGTACAGCGTCTTTGAGCTTTTGGAAAAGCGCTTTATAAATAAAATTTATTATTATTATTATTATTATTAATATTTCCAGTGACCTCATACGGGCCAGTCAGGGTCATCCGTCAAGCCGGATGTGGCCCGCGGGCCGTAGGATACCCAGATCTGATCTAAGGGTTGAGCTCAGATGTTGCATGTAGAACCAACAGCACTGTGTTTCTCACAATTTTTTTTGTGTATAATGACAATAAAGTAATTTCTATGTGAGAAATAGCACTGTTGATTCTACATGCAACATCTTATGAAAACATCTGTTTACATTCAATCTGTCCTCACAAGAAGCTACATTACAATCACTATGTCTTTGCAATTTATGTATAATTCAGATTTTTGTCACCAAAACATCCCTCCATCTCTTGTCCCATCTGTGGGTTTGTCTCTCACTCGTCTTCTCCCACATGCTGATTGGAAGCTGTTGCCATTGCTGGAGGCCTTTGTTGTGTTGTGGCTTCGTGTTTGTTGCTGCGCTTCGTGATCCCGTTAAATCAGATCAGGCTTGTCACTGTAGGGCTCCGGTTCTCCACGTTGCTGCGGAGTCCGTGGCTCTTGTGGTTGCAGCTGTTGTGTGAGTTTGGTCAAACTGATGTAATGGTTTGGACGTCTCCTCCGAAAGCTAATTGGCTCTTAGTACACTTGACTATAAAAGTGGTTGTGTGTGCGAGAGGGTGCCAACTCCCTTTATCCACATTACACAAACATGATTTCTTAGCCTGGGAAAACACATGCATGCCTTGTAACATGAATAAATATATATTCTTGTCTAGTACAGAATACCATGGGTGCCATAAATTAAAAACAATTGCATAAATATACTAATCACACGGCCTCAGCTTAGGAGCTCGAGAGGACTGGTTGGTTGAAATCAAGGAGGTGAATGTGGTGAAAACAGCCTCTTTTTGAATGTAGTTGCAACATTAAATGCCTGCAATTCATCTAAAAACAACATTTTCATCAAGTGGTCACAACTCAGTTACAAACAGCCTCTTAGTTGTGATAAAAATTGCAGATTTTTTTAGGGTTTTCTTGGCAAATTTTGTAAGAAGACATGTAGAATGAGGTGGTTTTGATGAAACGTTGCATTTTCCACATATTTTTGGTTATTTTGTCACACATAATAAGCTCATAAGCCAACAGAAATTTGAAAAATATAACAATTCGTATCTTGTACGGAATACCATGTGTGTCACAAATGAAAAAAACATCTAGACAAAAATGCTCCTTTCATTGTCTAGAACTTGTTCTGACCAACCACCTATCACACATGCTGATATGAGCCTGGAAAGTTTACCCACAATGCACTGTCTACAAAGACTAAAACTTCTCTAAAGTGACTCAAGATTTGTCCAGAATGACCCAAAACTTGTCCAAGCTGACTAAACTTTTGTCCAGATTTGTCCAAAATTACTCCAAATTTGTCAAACATGACAAAACTTCTAGAAAAATGACCCCAAATTTCTCCAGAATCATTCAGTTCTTGTCCAAAATGACTAAAAACATCTCTAAAATGACTGACAATGTTTCCAAAATAATCAAAAAGTTTTCTAAAACGGCTCAAGAAGAGGAATCTTCAAAAAAATGTACATATTTGGAAATTATTTTAAATTTTTCCTCAAACAAATTTGTCCAAAATGCCCTAAAAATGTGTCCAAAATGACCCAATTCTTGTCTAAAAAGACAAAAACTTCTCTAAAGGGACTCAAAAATTGTCCAAAATGACTAAAAATCAGAGAAAATTAATCGTCTATTAGATGACATGCAGTTGATTTCAGTGAAACATCGCATTTTCCACATACTTATGGTTATTTTTTCACACCGTATGCTCACAGACCATCAGAAAGTTGAATTTTCAGTAAAATGTCTCTGTTTATGTGGGTTTCTTTTGGTTGGATGACCATGAAACATTAATTTTAGAAGGGGAACCTTTTTCCTGGCTGAATTTCAACATATTTAGTAGAAGAACTGAGCAGCAGAAGAATGTGTGTTTTGGATGTATTGCTGCAGTGCTGGTAAAAATAAATCTGCTTGTTGTAACATCACCTGTAAAATATACTTCTAGAATTTAGATTTCTCTGCTTCATGTTGACACTCAGACGTCTGCAGTCTGGCAGCAGCAGAGCTTCCATCTCTGTAGCAGAAGGTTCTGTAATCCATTCATCTCCTTCACTTAGCACAGAGTGTGAATGTGATTCTAACGTGTACATGTGTGTGTACATGTGTGTGTGTTAGTGTGTGCGACCAACACCATCCTGTCTTACTTGTGTGACTCCTGGCTTTATCTGTCCAACATTCTGCAGTATTAGAGTAGCATGTGTATAGTAGCATATAGAGTAACATACATAGTAGCATATAGCATAAAGAGTAGGATATATATATATTGTAGCATATTGCATTAAATGTAGCATATATAGTAACATTGCTACAAGTCTTGCTACACTCTATATGATGCCGTTATTGTTGTGTGAAAGATTTATCGTTCTGATTGGCTTCACATTTGGGTGAACAGATTCCCGTAACGGACAGTCCAGGCCTGATCTTTGGACGTGAGTCTGGATTCCTGCCCAGAGAGACAGATTGTTCGATGAAATGGCCAAATGTCGGGCACTGCTCTCCCTCTGTGTCCTCAGTTGTCCTGACTTTGGTATTTTCATCCTGCGACTCAGAGACTTTTCCTTGATTTGTTTGAATGTGATGACATTACGTACAAACTGCAGGGAAAAACTACTTCTACTCCAAATCAGGTTCTCAGAAAGCCGGAAATGAGAACCATATGGCATTTTTTTCTTCTTCTTGTGTCTTTGTCTCATGCCTGACATTTCTTTGGTCTTACTCGTTGTTGCCTTTCTCAGTCAGATTGTTTAAATGGGTAGAGCCTCGGTGTGCTGAGAGAAAATGTTGTCACGGTGTTTCCATCATGCTGCATCTGAGTCTGTTAGAGCCAGATAAATGTATCGTCTGCCAGAGGTTACAAACTGATTTCATGGCTCACCCTGTTTGCTAAACAATACTTTTATACACTACCAATACATTTTGAATGCTGCATGTATAGTAGGATATAGCATATAGAGTAGCATATATATTAGCATATAGCATACAACGTATCATATAAAGTAGGATATAGTATATAGAGTAGCATATAGCATGTAGAGTAGCATATATGGTAGCATGTAGCATATATGGTAGCATATATAGTTGCATATAGCTTATATAGTAGCATGTAGCATATAGAGTAGCATAAATAATAGCATATAGTGTACCATATATGGTAGCATGTTGCATATAATGTAGCATATACAGTAGGATATAGCATGTAGTGTTGCATGTATAGTAGCATATAGCATATAGAGTAGCATATTGGGTGGCATATAGCATATAGTAGCATGTAGCATATAGAGTAGCATGTTTGGCATCATATAGCATATAGAGTAGCATTTTTGGTAGCATATAGCATACAGTGTAGCATATATAGTAGCATATAGAGTAGCATTTAGCATATAGTGTAGCATTTTTGTTAGCTTATAGCATATAGTGTAGCATTTACAGCAGATTACAGCATATAGAGTAGCATATTTGCTAGCGTACAGCATGTAGTGTAGCATTTTTGGTAGCTTATAGCATATAATGTAATCATATACAGTAGCATACAAGTAGCATATATACTAGCATATAGCAAATATAGTAGCATATAGAGTAGCATAGAACGTTTAGGATATATTGCATATAGTAGCATATAGAGTAGCATATATAGTAGCATTTACCACATAGAGTAGCTTATATAAATAGCAGATATAATTAATCAAGATAGTGAATAATTATTAATATATCTGTAAAGTTGTGATGTTCATACTGAATATAGACACCAAACATTGCGAGATTTTCCTTCAATATATGCTCATAGTGACTAATATTTCTAGGGTTTGGGTTTGGGTTTGAGAGTTATGTGCTTTATTTGCCCACCATCCACCCCATCCTTCTCCTAGTCTTATGCAATTCATAAATGCACTTAGAGATAAGACAAAATAAATAAAATCTAATCTTCAAAATTACTTTGCAAGCAAATACACGGTAATATATCCTTTAAACTGTATAGAGGAATAAGATTGGTCTTGTAGATGTTTTTTTAATGTTTTGTCCAGTTTTAGACCTCACGTAAGTTTGATGGCAATAAAGGCTCTTGTAATATTTTTCCTGCTAACTTCCAGCCTCCCTAGCATCACCTGTTCCTTTACTACGGGGTTCATAGACCTTTTTTCACAGCAGACCGTCCCAGCAGGAAAGCCCAAGTGGAACTAACAACGTTAATCACGGCTCTGTTCTAGTAATTACTGCAGCGCAATATAACGCAGCAATTAATCGTGCTACCAGTTCTACCTCTGTCCGACTAGTCCAAATGTTGTAGTTTAGTTCCACATTTCGTTTACAGGGTGACCCTTATTGTTCAGAGGCAGATTTAAAATGCCCTCCTTGGGATAGAAATCTGATTCAGAATGTTTATTCCTCCGTGAAGGATAAAGAATTACAATCCTATCAACAGCTAAAGGGGGTATCAGCTACTGAGGAGCACCCAGGGGAGCTGATTTCCTGTAATTAAAGCGAGCCCGGCTGTTTTGGGTTGTGGGTAAGTGGTTCACTCATTAGAGACAGTAAAGTGTAACACTCGGTCCCCTGGAGATGTTAAAACGAGTTTACTAATCAGTGCGACCGGTTTCACTCATGAATAAAATGGAGGTGATATAATCAGCCCCTGGTTGTTCAACCCACAGATCAGATCAGCAGCAGCTTTGAAAAACCAGCCGTCAGACAGCCTCCGTCTACAAGGTCAGTGGGATGTTGGAGGAGATTCTCAGTCAGCTGATCTGACGTCAGCTCTGGAATATCTCATCACCTCCACTTAACCCTGATAGCAACCTTAACTCTCCATTTCAGTACCGTACACACATCTGACGTCTTGATAAGGATGCATTAAAGCCTGTTTATACTTTGCCTCATGTTACAGAAGTCCCAATAATCTGCGCTTTCATTTAAATTTAAAGAAAGACAGTTTAAACAAGATACCGGACGGATACCAAATTGTTTGACCTAAATATGTAGCAGGCGGCAGGAATTGATGGGACTTTCTTAATGTCTAATTAGAAATTTTTAGCATGACTTTCTCAGTTCTAATTTAAATGTGGAGTCCCTTGTATTTATTCTCGGCCCCAAAATCACATGGCTAATGACTAATTCACGACCAGACTCACCCCTCGAGGTGTGAACGGTTGTGAAACTGCCTGCTGAGCGATGACTGGTGGTGTTAATGGTGGTGAATCTGTCTGGGGAGAGATCTCAAGACTGCATGCTAAGTAGCTGATAAAGACACTGGACTCCCCGCTATTCAAATTACAACTGAGGAAGCCTCTTGGATGAGAGGGGAAATGAGTCGAAGAAACAAAAAGAGAAGTCAAATTGCTTTCTACTGAAACTCTTAAGGCTAAACTAAAATGGAGAACATGATGATTAACATTATACATGCTAAGCATTAGCGTCTTAGCATTGTCACTGTGTTGTCACTATATTGTCGTGCTGGTGTTAGCAATTAGCTGCATCCGAAATCAGTCAACGCTCACTATATAGTGTGTTTTTCTTTTTGTGGTGTTGTCCTAATTACTTAACAATGCACTGTGAAAAATGGCATACAGCTGATGACCACTAACCAAGCAATATGTACCATCATGCATTGCATCAAACAGGAATGGTAAACAGATAAGAGAGCCAAATGAGGACTGGTGTTGCATTGCCACAGGTTCCTGGAAATGCCACACATTTCATACAAACACTATAACATTTTTATAGTGTTTGTATCCCCTGTATCTGTATCCCTCTTTTTTCCTCTAAACTTGGTGACAGCTGAGAGGAAGAACTTCATTTTAATAGCAAGAAACCTCCAACAAAACTATACCCAGCGTGGCTGTCGACTTCAACCAGTTAGGAAAGAATTATGGTACTTTTGGAGAACTTTCTTCTACTTTTGGAAGCACAAGAACCACAAGTAAACCTGCAGCATGCGACTTTAAATATATAAGAAGGATTGAAATTCTATTCTTTTTTTTTAATGTAGTCAAGGATGAGAATCTAATTTGATCTCTGGTTGCTACTTCCTGTCTGTCCAGCCTGGAAGTTACAAAAGCATGGACTAGTTTTTCAGCATCACTTTTGAGACAGGATGTTCCTGAGGATGAGTAGCCAATCAAAGAGTAAGAGAGGATGTCAAAGTAGAGGAGCAGAAAGAGATGTGATCCTCCCTCAGAGCTTTGCCCTGCATTAGCCCACTGTAGTTAACACCTTATACCTTCATCCTGCTGGCTTTAAATGAATACAACCGCAGTAATCCTGAAGCATCTGTAGCAGCAGAGCTTTGTCTGCCAGGAATGTGCCTCGGTTCTGCTCATGATTGAAGCAGCCTGTTGCAGGCAGCAGCAAGGGCAAGGACTCCGGGAAGGATGTGGATTCAGACTGGATTCATTCTGCGGCAGGAAAGTTTTGGCTATATCTGGAAATGTAAAAAAAAAATGACACAAATGTGGATGTTTAAATGAGTTTAGGTGGATGTCAGTGAGCCAACAAGCTGGTTTATGACATCAACATTTTAGCCAGAAATTCTTCCACAACTGTCCCCAGCAGAGGCCAAACTATTAAAATATTGTGTCTGAAGTTGGTTAGAGGTCTGATATCTTTGACGGGGTTGTGTTGTTGGGGTGTGTACTCTTGTCAAAATGTTTCAATATGGATCTCTTACCATTTAATTTAGCAGACGCTTTTGTCCAAAGCGACATACATCTGAGAGTAAATTCAAGGTATGTAGGCAGCACTAAGGGTCCTCACTGGACAACTGCACCCTGACTGGGATTTGAACCATTGACCTCCTGTCATTATCATTTTAAACAGTCTGTCTAATTCAGGGATGAGGCCTTGACTCATGTCTTGTCAGCTTTCATTACATTTTCACATTTAGCACCTGAAAATTAGACTAAAATTTTTAAACCATTTAACAGTTAACTGACATTGTGCATTAAAAAACTAATAATAATTACTTGTACTTCTGGTGCTGACTGCTGAGGGTAGTAATGCTTTGATTGCAGTTGACTAATCAGGAACATCTCCAGCGATACCCATGCACAACCCAAGCATATTATTGGTGGTTTTTGGGAGCATTCACCTATAAGTTTTCCATGGTTTGGTCTATTTTACATTAATTAATCAATATGAAGTTCAAAGATCACCTCAGTGTTGCATCTTGTGAGGTGAGAAAGCCTTTCAGCCAAGGACTCTGTTGCTCCTTAGTGCAGCTACAAGGGCAGCTATTTGTTTGTGTGAGAGTCTATTGATTTGTATTCTGTGTGTGTTTGGATGCGAGAACACAATGTCTTTACCCTCGGCGGTGTTTGGAGTGCAGGTGTGTTTCTGTCTGACTTTTTGTGACCTTACTGAGTTCAGGATAAACAGACTGTCTGCTCTGCATGGGTGTGATGCTGAACGACCAGACAGAGCTTTAGGTGTTGCCTCTATCGGGCCAGTCTGCTCTCGTCCCGACAAAACGCCGTCACCAGAAGTCAAGGCCGTGCTGCTGGCTCGGTCGTAGAGTGTTAATTAATCACAGACTCTTTTGTGTTCTCGTTTGACTCTAAAATGATAGTAGAACAGCTTTTAGCCTTCAATCTAAGCAAGAAAAATGTCTGCATCAGTCATTTGTTCCAATGCTTAAATACAAATAGAGTTTCCTCTCAGTGAACTTAAGTAGCACAACACTGATATAAACCATAAGTTAGAGGCCAATCTAAATGGATGGGGGAACCACATAAGTGGCTATAAAAGACAATGCCTTTTGTGCAAGCCGTTTACTAAGAGTTGGTTTATTTTAACCTTGACAGCAAAGATTCTCAAACCTAATAAAAATAGTTGTTTTTAATGCAAACCATGATCAAACCAAGTGCTGTTTGTTCCTTAACCGAACTTCAACCACAGAAATATCACACGGAGAGACTACTTTTCCCAGCAAGGTGGTCAACTTTAAAACCAATAAAAAAAAGAACATCTTGAACTTATTATTCAAGGTTAGCCACAATTATTCTGCAGAGAAACATGGCAACAGGATACAGGAACATTGTAGGTGTTGTCACTTTTGATTTTATCTAAAAATACAATAGACTTGTACTGATATTCCCAGGTTTCTAGATCACAGTTATAATTTTGGCGAATAAAATGTTATAATTGCTATGAATTATGGCTAGCAGTAAAAACCAATTGTAATAAGCAGTCGTTATCCTTTAAAGTTGCTACTGCTAAAATATTAGCAAACGTTTGCCTTATTTACACATCAAAGTTAGCATTTAGAGTCCCATTTATGTCCACCTAATGAATTTAAGTCCAGTTATTATTCATCTTTTCATTCTGTATTGGTGATCAAAGATATTGATCAATGCAGCTTTAAGGTCATATTTTTCTAGGTCCCAGAAGCATTGTTGTAATAAATAAATGAGCGGTAGTTGTGTATTAGCACACACAGCTTTTTTTTCACACACTTTCAGGACTGGTCTTTTTGGTATTTTCCATAAGGACGATGGTACAGTCCAAGTTTTCCAGGGCTGTGAAGATGGAAATAGTGATGGTGGAGTTGCTGGTGAAGTGTTGCCACTGTGGTACGGTTTAAAGGAAGTCATTAAAGAGCCAGAGCCGGCAGACAAGGCGAGCAGTCAAGGAATGTGGAAGGCAGTTAGGGGAATGTTACCACATTTACCACCGACTTAACAGGCAGAAAAACTCTCTACCTTCATTTTTTTTCTCCAAAAGGCCTTTTAAAATGTGTGTGTAGCTGCTCCCTACAGTGTCGGCAGCATTAGAAATGAGTGGAAACATGTCACAAGTCATCCAACAGCAGCAGGATCATAAAACAAGGAACGCTAAGGGGATATATATCCCATCATGCCACTCTGCTAACACCTATAAAAGTCATAGATTCCTGTCTGGTTGAAGCCCAGACATAGTGCTGATTGTTAAAAATGTTTCTGATTTCATATTTATGCAGCTGTTTCGGTCTCTCCTCTCCAGCAAAATCCTAGTCATCCTTAAATTTGCATAACAATTTGTCCACATAAGGACCTTGAACTAGACAAGAGATACATTCCTAATTCAGTGCTGCTGGTATATACTATATTTGTGATTTTTACATCAATATGTCTGGACAGCTGGACAACTTGACTCAAAACAGCAGACCTTCACAACTCATTACTTACTACAGTCATTGTGAAAGACCACACAAGTGCAAAGGGAAACATGATGGCGATCTCCTGACAGTAAGAAGAAGAGCTGCTTTATTTATCATGTTGGGCAACATGGAAAAAGCAGTTTCTCATGAGCTTTGCTGACTTTTAAGGTCTCTTTAGGCACTGCATTCTTCCCGAAAATGCCCAATGATGAATGAAGAGACCTTTCGGATTGACTTTTTCCTCATGAGAATGTGAACGGATGTCATTGTGGTTCTCTGGACTTGAGTTGGAGGTCAACAGTGTGTCCAATTGACCAACTGATAGTCAAACATAAGACTTAAAGAGTAGGAAAGAGTGTCCAGCAAACAATCACTGAACTCCATTGTTAGTCCATGTAACTTGTTCCTTGGTGAAATATTGACCTTGACCATGTATGTTTTAGTTTTTTGTCACAATTCAAAGCATGCATTAATTTCATTTAGGATCTATGGTCTGAACAACCCTCATTGCATCATGTGAAGGTAGATTAAGTTAGTTAAATTATAGCTCTAGATAGATTTAGATGCTCATTCATGTGATGACAAGAACTTGATAAAGAATAATAGCTTGTCAGAGTAAGCAAGATTTAGTTTAAGTTCGTTTTTAAGTTCATTTTTGCATAAAAATGCACAGTAGTTGCATTATGACACCACTAATATTCAAGTCAGAGTGGGTGGTCCACTAATCAGAAGGTTGCCGGTTTGATCCCCCGTCTCCCCATGGGCCAAAGTGTCTTTGTGAAAGATACTGAACCCTAGCAAATGTTAAAAAGGTGCTAGATAAGTGCACACTATTTATCTAACAACTTTTTTTTTTTTTTTTAACAGGCTTTAGCTACTTTCTGTTGCCTGACCATGTGCTAAACTCCATCACACCCGCATGTCACACACATTCTTGAAGGTTCAGCCAACTGAAAAGCAGGGAATGAGGAGTAACCACAAAAAGAAAAGTAGCTGTCAAGCGTGAATGTCACATTTTACAGCATTCCAGTTGTTGGGAAGTTTCAGTCAAAGCGGTGGATTGTTGCCATCTGTTCCTGTTGACGTCTGAATGTGTGATGGTGTTGTACCGGACTGCAGTTCATGTTGTTTACTTTCTGCAGCTTCTTTCTGTTTTCTCTGGTCCTCTCCTGTCAGATAAATTGTGTATTCTCACTGCTTTATTTTTAGTCTTGCAACGCTCCTATCGCTTCCTTGATGACTAAAGGAATGATAATGCCAGAGTCTGTCTATTTGAGTAGACCAAAGCTTCATCACATAGAATGTAGGCCAACAGAAAAGCTACTATTTCCTCTTTTTCCTTTTGTATCAGTCCACATACAGGAGAATTGTACATTTTAATGTAATAATAAAGGAAGATGAGAGATTTCACTTGGAGTTACTCACAATTTCACTCAATTCCTTCTATGTCGACACAGATCTGTTGAACTAAATGACACTTTACCCATTGCTGTCCAGTAATATCTGTCCAAATGCATACAGTCTAGATTGTAAGCTGCCATCCATACTACTATAGCTACAACAAGCGTCAATGAAAGACTGTTGGCTTCACTGTGGAGCTTTTAAAGCCCATCTGAGTCCCACACTGTGGTCCGCCGCTACACTTAGATCAATATGAAAGATCATTTTGATGTTACCCTAATGCCTTCTTAACACAGCCTCATCCTTCAGCTTTGTGTTTTTGCTTCTCCCAATAACTGCATGCCAATATAAATGAGGCTGATGATGATGTTGTTGGACCATGTAATCGACAATTAGTGTGTCATTCAAAATAATTGATTATTTGCTGCTGAAGGTCCAAGATGTTAAGTTTATAACAATGTGATGGTTGTGTGAAGACCCTATTTGCTTCCTGCTGTAGCAATTTGCATTTCTTCAAGATTTCTCGATGCCTCTGCTTTTTATATCTGCAGGAGACGTCTTCTCCCTGGAGGAAGGTGTCCTTGTTTTTGTCTTTATCAAACTGAAAAAAATCTAAAAATACAGAGTGTGTGACAGCAGGTCCTTGTAGCTCTTCTCTTTGTGGTTTGTTGATGCAGCTCTGTGTAGCCCACAGTAGACTACTAGACAAAGAAACAAACTAGTAGATAAAATCTGACACTTGAAACTCTAGCAAAAATAACTAAATAGGTATTATATACAGAATTAGTTAAAACCTTTAAATAGTTGTAACTATGTACAGTGAAGTAAAAAATTGCATTAAAATATATGGTAAGTTTGATTTGCCAGGAGTGTGTGCTCTGAATAAAAATTTGAGTGCACAACCAATTGTTGATGTGAACGTACTTCACATCAGCCAATCAGATTGTTTGTCCCGCCCGGGTTTGGTTGCTCTGAAAAATTTTTCTGTTGCGCACAAAAAAAACCAGGAGGCGGCAAGAAGGAGAAACAACTGTGGGAGAGATATGCTGTTCATGGTTGGTACAAAAGTTAAACATTAGAAGACCAGATATCCCTGTTCCAGAGTGAAACATAAGAACCGGGGGAGGCTATTTCTTCGGTCATTGTCTGACGCTTTGCTTCGGTCAGTTGAAATCGGCATATAATCGCGCTAGCCGCTATGCTAATTTTACCATTGTAAATTACATTTGCTTATGCTAAACATGTTAGCATTCTGACGCGTGTTCGTTTGATAGTTAAAAGAAGATTAAACGCGGTGTATTCGTGTTTTATAAGTTCATATTTTAAGGTGAACAATTATTATTGTGTGTTTGTGTGTTGTGTATTGCTGCACAAGGTTAATTTTCCTGAAGTGTGTAAGTTCAGTATGTCAACCTTTAACTTGGAAAACCGGTTAAAACCGGTCATGATATGTTTGAATTGAATGTGTGCAATAGTACTATGTTTGACAAGATGAGAAATGAGATGAGAGATGATATACAGTTACTTTGTTCAAACACAAATGTAATTGAATTCTGACCTTGCCCATAGGTCAGGTTTTTGAGTTGGCTTCCAATACCAGATTACAATATTGTGAGAACTGAAGTCTCTTGAACTCTGCTGGGGATTCCTGGAAGACATTTTGAAGAACTCCATTAATGGATGGCCAGCCACTGCCCCAAAGAACCTACCTACAGGCGTGACGTGAGGTAGGATTGAACTGTGCTGTGGGTGTGTCACACAACCCATCTGAACGAACTATTGAACTATTTGGACAAAGGACTAAAACTAAGATTGGACGTGATCTACTTTATTATTTGTGTTTTCTGTAAAGGGGGATTTTGTACTAGAAGCAGCTGCAAGTTTTATTTTTTTTAATTTCAATACATATTTCACTATAGTTATTCAGCATCTGGGCTCTTGCCGTACCTTTAAATCTTCTGATTCTGGTCGCATTTCCTATTCTTTATCTATTTTCTTATTCCTCTTTACCCCTATGGAGATATTCCACATTTAGAGTTTAGATTGTGACACCTGGATGGATGTTAAACTGATTTTTGTTTGAGTTTTTGTTGTTTTGTGTTCTTTTTTTGTGGTAAGTTTGCATCTTTCTATCTTAATTTAATCTTTTTGTGATAATTTTACATCTTTTTGTGGTGATTTTGCATCTTTTTGAGTTTATTTTTCATCTTTCTATGGTCATTTTTCATCTTTTTTTGGTGATTTTGCATCTTTTTGAGGTCATTTGTCATCTTTCTATATTAGTTTTGCATCTTTGTGGTAATTTTGCATCTTTTTATGGTGATTTTGCATCTTTTTGTGGTGATTTTGCATCTTTCTATATTAATTTTGCATCTTTAGGAGACGATTATTCATCCTTCTACCTTAATTCTTCATCTTTTTTTTTTTTAAAAGTTATTTTTTTGGCCTTTATTAGATAGGCGCAGTGAGAGAGAGAGACAGGAAACAGGGGAGAAGAGTCGGGGGAAGACATGCAGCAAAGGGCCGCGAGCGGGAATCGAACCCGGGCCAACTGCGTCAGGGACCAGCCCCTGTACATAGGTCACCCACTCAACGCGTTGAGCTATACGGGCACCCTAATTCTTCATCTTTTTGTGGTAATTTTACATCTTTTTGTGATGATTTAGCATCTTTCTATGGTAACTTTGCATGGAGATATTCCATTAAAAATTTCCAGCTAGAATAGTCATTTACCACATTAACAATGTCTAGACTGGATTTATCATTCATTTAATGCTATCGTCATTGAAAAAACTGCTTTTCTCTCATAAATAAGGACATTTCTACGTGACCCCAAACTTTTGAACGATAGTCTACATGTATACCGTACAAGCTTAGGGCATTATTAAACTGTTATGATTCAATTCAGTTCCATTTAATTGTGTTTACACTGAACCAGTTACCAACATATGTCATTTCATGGCAGTTTACATAGTAAAGTAAAGACCGTACAAAGAGAGAACCCAACAATCCAGAGTTGCCTCTGGATTCCCTTTGAGCGAGCAGTTGGCGATGGTGGAAATGAACCCAAAAAATCCCACCCCTTAACCCCTTAAAGAAATGCATTTCCTTGCATTGAACACCAGGAGGCGTAGTCCATAAGTTGTGCTGAATAACTAACATCAAACACACAGAGTTAGCGACTTTGAAGACAGATTATTGATATTTAGCTAGTTGTCATGTTATATAGAGTTGCTGTGAGATTGATTTACCATTTCTAGGGGACTGTGAGGAAATCTTCACTAAAAGTTTGTCGGATCCTAATCACTTACTCCACCTTTAAGCGGCTGGATGCTTTGCTGTGTTCTTGAACTGATAGCGTACGGTACTTTTATTAAAGCTTTATAAGATTTGCCCGCTTTGGCTTTAAATATAGGAGCAATGGAGCAAAACAGAAAAGCTGTGGGTTGTGAAACCAACACAAAACAGCAGCAAAGATGGTGAAATTTTAAGTTGAGCAGAGGGGATCAGGCAATAATTCCCTGTGGGCTCATTACTATGAGCGACTCCTTTAACATCAGACATATTTCCATCTATTGTTTATGTGAAACACTGATTATTGCAGCTTTAAACCTTGAAAGATTTTGGAGCTTTCAGTGCTAAATTGAAGATGGTTGTGTAAGTAAAGGGAAGATGCATGCAAAGATGGAATATGACCCTTTTTCTCCCCATTAAAAGCAGTGAAATTTTACTTTTGCATAGCTATTGTTTGCTAATTTCCCCTGCAGGCTGAATTCTCACCTCTTTGATAGCGGACGGTTCTTTCAGCGCGTATTCTTCTTCTCTTTGATGTGGCTTCATAAAAAATGTAGTGTTCTGATTAGTCTTTTATGTATGAGCTCTGTAATATCACAGTGTTTGCAAAACCATGAGGATTATTAAGGAAAATGCACGATGAGAAAGGAGAAAAAAAACACACCAACTAAGCTGAATTTTAGTTTGAGCCAAAATAAATGGATGAATGTGTGGATTTATTATGTTCAAATAGTAATTATATTTTGAAATTCTTTTTAAAAAAATCTGGATGTAATTTATTCATTGCAAAAACAAGAACCTTTTGAAGGTCTAGATACAAAAAAAGCAATTGATAGGGAGGAAAACTGTTTAAATATATGGAAGCTATAGTTCTGTATAGACACAGGAAAGCAAATCCACTGATGTAAAAAGCTAATATGTTGATCTTGGCTTAGAATATATCTAATGTTCTCTAATTCAAGAGTGAAAATTCACTCTTTTCTAAATTTGTAAACTTTAAATATATGTAAAATGAATGATTTAGTGAAGCAATATTATCAAAAAAATAAAAGATGATGGTAAAATGGCAAATAATTTGGATTTTGAAGTTGATCATGGATCGTAATTGTGATTCATTATACAAGTAGAAGATGTAGAAATATCCAAAACAACAGGAATTGTAATTAAAAATAGGAAATAATATTAAAAATGATAATAATAAACTTTATTTCTGTAGCACCTTTGAAACCAAGGGCTTCACAAAGCATTAAAATACACAAAACATTAGATAAAACAGTAATAAAACCTCAGTAAAAACCCTACAATCTTAAAAAGACCAATAACCAGACATAAAAATGTATAAACTGACTACAGTTTTTGTCTTTATTTGCACAAAATTAAACCGTTTTTGTGATTTTTTTTTTTTTGCCTTCTTTGAGACACCAGCAAGTTGTCTTGAAAGGTCCAACTCCAAAACTGAATTTTAAGAAATTAAATTCATAAAGGAGGGACATTTGTTTAGTTTTTTAAATGGATATTATCACCTAGTATCTGTGTTAGAGGGCTCTTATTTTGAAACAGTTGTAGCTCTTATGGCAGCACCAGAGACGTTCAGGATGGAGAATGAAGACATTAAGCCAATAAATGAGACTCAGTAATCAGGTAAAAGACTTCATACGATGCATTTCTTCATCTGTATCACGTTTCTGTAATTCTTCCTTACAGTATCCCTGTTTTAAAGCACTTCCAGTATTTAAACTCCACCTGCCTCTCCACTTCTGCACTGGTTGGATTCAGCCAAAGCAGATTATTACATTCACAAATGCTATTACACACTCCCTCTCCAGTCAAATGGCATTATCTTCTATTTAGTTCTACTCATTTTACTCTTGACGTTTTCTGCCTCAGAGAACGAGTGAGTCAGTTCAGTGACCTGCACACTTGTAATATTATGTCACATTCATTTGTAAGTTGTTGTAGATACGATATGCAGTATAGTAGAGGGGGTATAGTGTATATGTGGAAATGGAGCTACTGGCTGTGAAAAGCAAGGAAATGGAAATATGTAAGGAAATGTGTATCTACAGGAGTGGACGTCCATGGAAATACACTCTAAAAAATACATTTTAGGCTCAACTTCTATTAAATTTACATTCAACCAACATGTTACACTGAGTTAGCAGAATTAGCTTATCATCTACAGTTAAAGATTCTTTTAATTACCAGTGAAACAGTCTGAAATTGTCAAAACGTGAAAATGAAGAAGGCTCGAAATTCTGAGCTCAAAGTGAAGAAAAATGACATTTTTGTTGTTGTTACCTCAACTTAAATTTAGTATTAAATCAATGAACACAAATAACTTGAGTTTAAATCACACATGATATTAAGTTGAAGCAGCTAGCAGCATTATTATGTCAACACAAGTCATCAAAAATAGTGTTTGCAACTTTAAAAGTTTGTCTACATCAGAAAATTTGTTTTTAATCTTGTATTCAGTAAAGCAGTTGGTTTTGAATGACTTTTTAGAGTCTTGAAATGTATTTTAAGTGGTAAAATGATGAAGTTCACACGAAAGGGTAGGTTAAAGATTGGAGTATTTTTTAGAAGAGGGAATATGTCAACAATCTAGAATTATTATGAATTACACTACCATTCAAAAGTTTAGGGTCACTTAACAATGTCCTTATTTTTGAAAGAAAAGCATTTTTTTCAATGGAGAAAACATTAAATGAATGATAAATCCAGTGTAGACATTGTTAATGTGGTAAATGACTATTGTAGCTGGAAACAGCTGATTTTTAATGGAATATCTCCATAGGAGTACAGAGGAACATTTCCAGCAACCATCACTCCTGTGTTCTAATGCTACATTGTGTTAGCTGATGGTGTTGAAAGGCTCATTGATGATTAGAAAACCCTTGTGCAGTTATGTTAGCACATGGATAAAAGTGTGAGTTTTCATGTAAACATGAAATTGCCTGGGTGAAGCCAAACATTTCAATGATAGTGGATATTTTCTAAATAAATGTATTTTCCTCTTTAAAGTTAAGTCTGTGATGTTGTAGGACAGGCTTCAATATGAAGGAGCAGTGGAGGACTTTCAACACATCGCCTATTATTACACTTAAATTTCATTTTCACTAGTTTATGTTCGGTTTTTACTCACTTTTTGATCAGATTTAGGAAAATATCATAGTTTAGCTGACACTTTAACAACAATGACTACTTTTTAGAAGCTTAGGCACCAAATTTCTTGGTTTGGTTTCGAAAAATATCATGATATGGGTTCAAATATGACCTTTCAACCACATTTTTGAAGCTTTTCCTCCATTATCCTCCATTATTTTTGGGTTGCCAGGATGGTGTCGTTCCCTATTTGATATCGTTCAAAAGTTTGGGGTCACTGCATCAAGGAGCTCCGAATAATTCATGAAGCTTGTCTAAATATTGTCCGAATATGATTTGAGATCTTTGAAATGTGCAGAGTGAGTTACCTTTGATGGCTTCATGCCAGGAAAACACTTCTAATGGACCGAGGCATGACTCAGCAGTTAGAGGAGAGGGATGGCATAAAGGATGAGTCGACAGATAGTGGAACAAGCCTTGGATGTTTACTTTCTTTCAATGGAGTCTCATGTACAAATCTGTCATGTAGCAAACACACTCTAATGTGTGTGTGGTTGATTAACTGTTCATAATCTGACATTTTGTCCTCTGCAACTTTGTCTTCTTGCTGTTTCCTGTTCTTTTTTCTCTGCCCTTCCTCCTCCAGTTGAGAAATATGAAGGATACCCTGCTGTGTTTATAGAGATCATATTTAGCAGCTAGGTGGCTAATTAAAGGCCCGCTGTGCTCCGTGACATTGCCTGAAGCTGCAGTGACCTACCTGAACAGTTCCTTCTCTTGCTCCTCGTAGCTGCAATCGTTATTAATGGGGCTTGAGGTTTGTCGTGTTAAATTGCAGTTTAAAGCTATTTTATTTAGCTAAACGGTGGCCTCTGTGGCTAAATGTGAAAATTATGCAATCATGAAATGCTACCAAAACGAGCTAAAGCAATAATTCTGTAACAAAAAGCGGAGAAGACTAAGTCAGCAAACTGTAGCACATGAATTAGGAATGTTTTCAGGGTGTTTTCAGCCTCAATTTATCCATAACCTCAACAAATTTTGATTCATACCGAATTTCTATGGACCATCAGGTTTCTTGTGGCTAGAAAAGACATAAAAAAGTGATAAATATGGTAATAAAGCCTTTCTTATTTGTGTTTTTCTTTACATTTTTACTTTTAAGGCAAAAAGGGTTCATACTCGTTGAAATTGTTGGAAATTTTTGAGAATTTAAAAGCAATTTCAAACTCCAAATGGTCCTGAGAGAAACCTGATGCAGTAGTTGTCTACCAAAGAGCTTAGTTAGCTTGCTGTTAGCGTTCATCACCGACAGATAGCCGCTCATAAGATGGAAAAAGGCAATGAATCCATATTTTTTAAGTGGAATTGGCCTCAATGCAAGAAAATCAATAAAAAGAGGAAATTTAGCACTGAAACATCTCAAATGTTGTGATATTGAGCCAAAACTGACCCCCATAGTGGAAAGAATGGTTGTAAAGAAGACTCTTAAGGGTCGCCACCAAGGCTATAGGAGGCTAACCAATGAGGATTCCACTTCTCTAAGATGTACATGTTTAAATTTATCTTGAAAAGTCACCTGGATGAACCTTTTTCATTAATTTTGTGGTTTGGATGGGATGAAAAATTGAGTTACCAATGCTTCAGGTCCACTGGAGTAATAATACACTCAAGAACAGCAAACTTTGGAATAGTATTTCTCCAATATAATCAAAAGTGCAATCGTTGTAAGGTAACAAAAGCTGAAAAAACAGGAAGACATTTATTTTCGATCTCCAAAACCAATAGTAGCCTTCAAAATAAATCAAAGGTATCAATTGAGAAGACAAACTTTCAAATTAAAGCTGCAAGCTGACTTGCTGGTCAGCGAATCCAAGCAGGTCCACCAGGCGGCGCTGCGACTGAGAGTGTATTTGGCCTATTTATGAAGGCCGGACTCTTGGTAACTTTTGATCACCTATGCCTGGTGTACATCCTGGCCAAAGTTCAGCTCTGTCAGAGTTACCCTGTTTGAGTTTATAGCTTTTGAAAAGTGCAAAAATTGTCCACAATATGACACATAATTCAAAATGGCCGACTTCCTATTGGGTATGGTTGTCAATTACATTTTTTGTGTGTCTTGATGAGTTACATATGTGTACCAAATTTCATAGCTGTAGGTGACACGTACTGGCTGTAGTAAATGTTTGAAATTTTCCAGGTGGCGCTATGGAGCCACTTTGGCTTACACCTATGCAGTTCCCCTAAAATATCAAATCTTTCAGCGGTCCTGATGTGTGTGCAAAGTTTCACCCATTTTCAAGCATTTTTAGGCCTTCAAAGGCCCAAATGAAAAGTCTGCCAAGGAAAGAATAATGGTGAGGAATAATAGAGAGCAGATGGCCCGCCCTCCCAGTTCAAACTGGCCAATCAGCTGTAACAGGAAGTTGACTCCAGCAACTATACATGAATTCCAACCAAAACGCCTCAGTTTTATAAATACACACTCAATTATCAATACTCTGCATTCAAAATCAACAATAGATTTGTGCTTTCTTTCATACATATCTTAAATAATTTGAATTTCATCACACATCCAATCAAATTTGACTCCGCCCACTCACCTGCCACCTAAAACAGAGGCTCTAGCGGCTGGCCTCTTCTTATGGCTTCAGGACAAGATGGCTGCCGCATGAAACAAACAGTGACAGGTGACAATATTTCTCACTTAATGTCCTTTTAATGCGTTGTTTGAGTCAAACATATGAAGTTCACTTTTAGTAGATGTGCTAGCTTGTTTGTAGCCACTGGAATTGTAAAATTCAACAAAACAAATGAAAAAAATGGAAATGTTTGTGCTGAATGTCTTCCTTCTGAGTTGTTTTCACATCCCACCAATACTGTATGAATTCAGCATTAGCTTTAGCATTTATACACTGCTGGTGTTAGCTTTAGCTCAAAACATCACTGTATAGCTTCTTATAGCTGCTAGAATGGCTTTAAAGTGGATATAATGCAGATATTTACCAGGATTTGAATGAAAAGTTCTCAACTAGCCAAACAAATTAAGCAAAAGGAGAAAACAAAGGTTGGTTTTAACCATTTAGTACTTGCTAAGCAGTGAAAATGAACTAGCTAGCTCTTTTATTTCTAATTTTGATTCCTTTTCAGCAATTTTTGAGTCATTTAGACAAGTAATGTTAAGCAATTACTGAGTGATTCTGTACAGATTTCAGTCATTTTGGATACATTTGAATCATTTTAAACAATTTTTTGGTCATTTTGGACAAACTTGAATCATTTAAAGCTATTTTTTAAGTCATTTTGGATGTTTGAATCATTTTGAGCAATTGTTGAGTCATTTTGGATGAATTTGAGTCATTTTAATACATTTTTTGGGTCAGTCTGGGAAAATTTGAATCATTTTAAACAATTTTTCTGTCGTTTTGCACATGTTTAAGTCATTTTGGACAAATTTGAATCATTTTAAACATTTTTTGAGTCATTTTGGACAAGTTTAAGTCATTTTAAGCAATTTTTTTTAGTTATTTGTAGCATTATAATTGTTTTTTTGCTGATAGTAGGAGACATAGTGATGTTTTTCTCAGCACAGCGACAAGGTTTCTATCAAATAAAGCTGCTTAATAACAATTCGTAGAAATGAATGGAGTGATTTTGCCTCATATTATCACGAATTAGCCTCGAATAGCAGTGGAGCCAAACATGTACAGACGAACCGTGAACAATTTAGATTTCTGTGACTTTATAACTTTAATTCTCCACCATTCAGACTGAATTTAATCTTTTATTTCTCTTTTCTCTTGCAGGTAAGTTCACATGGAGTCCAGAAATCTCACTCGAGGTAACTTTACTCTCCTGTTTAAACCTCTTGAGTCTCTTCAGTCTTTGGTTTTGGACTCGGCCTCGTTGATGTGTTGTGGGTGTGGAGTCGGCCGACAGACCAGCGTCCGGTCTGATGGGATTATTTGGCGTCTTGATGTAGACGGAGTAGATGGTCGTAGAGTTGTCGAAGATCTAGAGGTTCAGCATGAGTGGTTGTTAAATACTATTGGTGCAACATTTTCACTGAAACATATTTCCTTATTTCCCAACAACCAAGTCTTCGTTGGCCATGTTTGAGTCCAGATCAGTCCAGCAGGTTGAATTTTGAAGCTGTTATTGTCCTCTTGATGCAGCTTGATTGTCCAGAAATAGAATTTCTGCATCTGGAGTATCGAGTTAATGTCTGCAGAGGCTCCGGTGGCAGCGAGCTGAACCAACAGGTAGAACAATCTGTTAGGAAACAGATGCCGAGGCCTTCGTGTGCATCTTAATGTTACCCCTAGCAACCTGAAGGAGTCTGGGCTGTTGCTTTTCTACCACAATAAAAGCCCACATAGCAACAAAGATATGAAACAAGATGGAAAAAGAGTAAAATAAAGCAGACTATGGGGCTGGAAAATTTGGTTGAAGAGTCATATTGTGGAAAATATTGTGATAAAATAAACTTAAGCACCATATCCGATTGTTTTCTTGCTCATCATGGATTCATTATTTTTGAAATGTTTTTTTTTTAATCTCAAACATAAATTTAAATAATGAGACATTTCAAAATTAAATGAAAAAGCCCATTAAAGTATGGGAATATATCAAAAATAATTGCAATATGACTTTTTTTGGTGCGTGTTGTTTGCCCTTTTCATAACTGTAAGACCTGGTGACCTTTCAGAATAAGAGCCTGATAGCTGTTTAATTCTGATTATGCTTCTCTTTAGTCCAAGATTTTGTTTTTGTTGCATGAAATACTAATTTTCAGCGGAGCATGAAGACACTCAGACTTTTTTTGGGTTTAGCTGTTATGTGGTGTTCCTGTGGGATTTGTTTCTTGTGACCTTTCAAAATAAGAGGCTAATTAGACAGATAGCTGTTTTATTTTGGTTGTGGTTCTCTTTAATCCAAGATTTTGTTCCTTTTTGTTGCATGAAATACTCATTTTCAGCAGAGTATGAAGACACCCAGACATTAACTGTTAATTGGTCTTCCTGTGAGATTTGTGTCTTCTGATCTTTCAGAATAAAAGCCTGATAGCTGCTTCATATTGGTTGTGGTTCTGATCAACTTTAGTTTCTTTTTTAATCATTTATAACAATTTTTTGTAATTTTTGACATGTTTGAATCGTTTTAAGCAATTGTTGAGTCATTTTGGACAAATTTGAGTCATTTTAAACATTTTTTGAGTCATTTTAGACAAATTTGCATCATTTTAAACATTTTTTGAGTCATTTTAGAGAAGTTTGAGTCATTTTAAGCAATTTTTCTTTAGTTATTTGTAGTATTATAGTTGTATTTTTGCTGATAAGAGATATATTGATGTTTTTCTCAGCACAGCGACAAGGTTTCTGTTGAATAAAGGTGCTTAATAACAATTCTTGCAAGTGAATGGAGTAATTTTGCCTCATGATAGCATGATTTAGCATCGAATAGCAGTGGAGCCAAACATGTACAGACGAACCGTGAACAATTTAGATTTCTGTGACTTTATAACTTCTATTCTCTGCCATCCGGACTGAATTTAATCTGTCTTCAAACAGGAAACACATACATCCATCATGTCGATGCTCCCTTTGAGAAAAGCTAATAAGCAGACATTCATATTTGATGAAGATGCCCTCAGAGAGCCGTCATACGTTTGTGTATACTATAATGAATATGCATAATTAATTGCATATTACTGAGGTAATAACAGCCGCTGTTATTGAACCCTCAGGTTGCAGATTGTTGTGAATAATGAGTTCTTTCAGGATGGATTTGACCCCAGATTAATGGTTTAACGTAGCTCCCTTGTTCATCATAAATAATTCAGACTGTATTTAAATGTCAGGAGGGTGTATATATACGTCTGTAAGAGCCTTTAGTACAGTCAGAGATTAGATGTAGACGGCTGGTAAACAGTTTGTGCTTTGAATGCAGATGAGGTTTTATCAACAAGATTGAAAATCTGGACTAGTAATAATAATAACAAAGTTTGAGTAATTTTAAACTATTTTTCTGTCCTTTTAGACAAGTGTTGGTCATTTTAACCATTTCTGAATTTTTGAGTCATTTTGGATGAATTTGAGTCATTTTAAACAATTTTCTGTAATTTTGCACAAGTTTGTGTCATTTTAGATAAGTTTGAGTCATTTTAAGCATTTTTTTCTGTAATTTTGGAGAAGTTTGAGTCCTTTTGGACAGATGTGAGTCATTTTAAATAATCTCACTCATTTTGAATAAATTTTAGGCATTTTAAACCAATTTTCTCTCATTTTGGACATGTTTGAGTCATTTTGAACAAATCTGAGTAATTTTAAACATTTTTTCTCTCATTTTAGACAAGTTTGAGTCTTTTTGGACAGGTTTGAATCATTTTAAATATTTTTGAGTCATTTTGGACAAGTCTGAGTCATTTTAAGCAATTTTTTGAGTCATTTTGGACAAAATTGAGTCATTTTAAACAATTTTAGAGTCCTTTTGGACAAGTCTGAATCATTTTAAACAATTTTAGAGTCCTTTTGGACAAATTTGAGTCATTTTTCAACAATTTGAGGCATTTTAAGTGATTAATTTATCTACACAGCACCAGTTTTCCCTTTAAGGCCTGAGTGGAAAGTTATTTTTAATGAGACTGTGATTGGATTATACACTAGCAGGCATGACTTTGGTGTTCTGATAACCAGCTTTGGCATAAGAAAGAATAAAAATGTGTGTGAAGCTTTAGGTCAGCAGCAGGCAAATTTTTAGCTTATTCAACATTGCGTCTAAATAAAGTTTGAGGACTTTAAGGCTCAGTAGCAGAGTTTGTTAAATCACAGGTAGCACCCAGCTAACATCACCTCTAGTGTTTCTAGTCTCCTCCTGACTCTATCTGTCTGAACGCTCAGACGGCAGAAACCAAACCCCGGCTCAGGATCTGGGTTTTCAGCCGCTCGCTGCCAGCTGATGCCCGTCACACGCCGCAGATCTGATTTCCACACCGCACACTTTTATTTATGGAAACCTGTCAGCCGGGCTATTTTAGTCCGTGAACGTCTCTGCCTGCTTTCTTTGCAAGAGTGTCTTTGACGGGACACTTTGACACTTTGGCGAATCATGTGAGCCGCTGCCAAGAATAATTCAACCACAATAGGAGTGAGTTCTGCTGAGAAGGTCAGCAGGACAGAAACACTGAGACATGTTCAGGAATATCAGAGCATTCTAGACTGACTACTGATCATTATCACTCCATATTATATCAAATTAAACACACATTTCTAATGGGATTTGATGTAGTAAGCTGTTTTCTGTAGTATAAAATGCAATTGGGTCATTTTACTGCATGTATTGGACGCTTTATTCCTTTATTCTGTCTTTATTTTTTCACTTTTATCAATTCTTTTTGTGGCTTATCACTGATAAGCTTTATTTTTAACCCTCCTGTTGTCCTTATTTACAGGCACCAAAAAATATTGTTTCCTTGTCTGAAAAAAATCCAAAAATTCAGCAAAAAAATTCCCCAAATTTCTGAAAATTTGCAAAATCTTCAGGAAGAAAATTCCAGTAATTCCTTAAAAGTTTCCCTTAAAAGTTTTATTTGAAAAAACAAAAATTCTTGTAAATATTTTCAAAAAATGAGTAAAAAAATCCTAAAAATATCTAAAGTGATTACATATATATCAGTAAAACTTCTAATATTTTCTTGAAGAAAATTCAGAAAAAAATCAACCAAAATCCAGCGAAATTCGCTGGATTTTGTTTAAGAAACATTTTTAACATTTCTTTCTTCCACCAAAAAATGTTCAAAGATTTCCCAAAAATGTTGAAAATGTGGACATCAAAAGTTTCACTGTGAAAATCTATTTTTCTTCCCATATTTTCAAACTTTAAAACGGGTCAGTTTTGACCTGCAGTACGACACGAGGCTGAATGAAGCATCTGCAGATCTTTAAATGGGTCTATGTAAAATCTCTGTGGCTGTGTAATGTCACCAAATCACCACAAGAGGGCGCCAGTCACCAACTCATCAGATTAGATGTGAGATGCAGAAATTGAGCAGCAGTATTTTCATTTCATATGAAGAGAAGCAAGTAAAATGTGGATTTTCCCGCAGAAATTTCTTCCAAAAAAACCCCAAAAATATGGGACCTTCTAATTAGTTAAACAACAATAAAATGAGTTTATTCAAAAAATGTTTTGATTGTGTTCTTTTTATTAAGTTCAGATAATCATGACAGATGTTTCTTTTTTGGCAATATATCAAATTTTATATGGAAAATAACAGATTAAATCACTTTCAACTAAGTTACCCGTTACAAAAACACCTCTCAAGGAAGTGTGTTAATTCTAAATCACATGACCTGCTCGTATTGTTTCTTTTTTGTTCATTTTCTGTCTGTTTGTGATCATTTTAGGGGTTTTTGTGGTCATTTTGCATTTTTTTGTAATTATTTTGTGTGTCTCATCATTTTGTGTCTTTATATGATAATTATCTGTCTCACTGAGTCATTTTGCGTTTTTCTGTGGTCATGTGTCATTTTTTTCTCATTTCATGCGTTTCTGTGGTCATGTATCTTTTTGTGGTTGTTTTGTGTGTCTTTGTGCTCATTTTGTTGCTTTTGTGGTCATTTTCAGTCCGTTTTGTCGGCATTTTAGGTGTTTTTGTGGTCATTTTATCTTTGTCCTTTTGTGCTTTTCTGTGGTCATTTTGTGTCATATTGTGGCTGTTTTGTGTGTCTTTGTGCTCATTTTGTTTCTATTTGGTCATTTTCAGTCAGCTTTGTGGTCATTTTGTGCATTTTTGTAGCTTTTTTCAGTCTGTGATTATTTCAGGTGTTTTTGTGGTCATTTTGCAATTTTTTGTTGTTATTTTGTGTACTTCTCATCATTTTCTGTCTTTTTTTGGTCATTTTCTTCAGACTGCTTTGTGGGCATTTTAGGTCTTTTCAGGGTCATTTTGTGCATTTTTTTGTTCATTTTGCACCCATTTGTGCCTGTTTTCAGTCTTTTTGTGGTAATTATAGGTATTTTGTAGTTATTTTGTGTGTCTCTGTGGTTATTTTGTATCTTTATATGACAATTATGTGTCTCATTGAGTCACTTTGTGTTGTTCTGTGATCATTTAATATAAAGTAGCGAGTGAGTCAAGTGTGGATTTATGGCATGTCAACAGATTTACTACAATATCTTTACAAATAACTTTCAATTTCAATTTTATTCAATTGTATCTATAATATTTAGAAGAATCTTTCTGTAAAAATGCCATGTGGTGTTTGGTTATAAGTGGTCATGTTGATTTTAGGCCTGAAAACAGCAAAAATGTCAACTATGATACAAAAAGTCTCACTATTATATATTGACCCATGTAGTGATTGTTATTTTCTCATGCCTCATCTTTTTCTGTGCCTTTTCTGTCCACTAGGGGGCGTCAGAGTGGCAAAACATACTGTTGATTGGTTGATTTCAGGTCATACAACATCTTTAACTTTAGTCTTTATCCCACAAGTAATCAACCTTAACCCTCGTGTCGTCCTGCAGGTCAGAATTGCCCCATTTTAAAGTTTGAAAATGTGGAAAAAAATATATTTTCACAGTGAAAACCTCCACATTTTTAACACTTTTGGGAGATTTTTGAACATTTTTTGGTGCAAAAAAAGAAATGTTAAAAAAAAAAAAATGCTTCTTCAAGAACATTCAGAAAAAATCAACCAAAATCCAGCGAATTTTGGTGGATTTTGGTTGATTTTTATGTGAATGTTCTTGAAGAAAATATTAGAAGTTTTACTGATATATATATGTAATCACTTTACATATTTTTAAAATTTTTTGGGAAGATTTTTACTCATTTTTCGAAAATATTTGCACTTTTTTTATTTTTTAAGTTTTTATTTCTTGCAAAATTTGGGAATTTTTTTTAAATAAATAAAAGTTTTAAGGAAAACTTGTAAGGAAGAATTGGAATTTTCTTCCTGAAGGTTTTGCAAATTTTCAGAAATTGGGAGGATTTTTTTTCTGAATTTTTGAATTTTTTTCAGACAAGGAAACAATATTTTTTGTGCCCATAAATGAAGAGAACAGGAGGGTTAAAGAAGTCGGTTAATTGAGCCAAATTGGTTCAATTCCACTTTAAATCTGTAAAAACAGGTCACTAAAACAGAAATATTTAAATAGAAAAAAATCCTAAACTGTTGTAACTTTGACAACAAATACTGTGCATGGAAGATGATCCAGAAAAAACAACTTTTAGCTCCTTTAATATCGAGATATTTAATGTTAAACCCACTAATTATAGGATCTTAGAGTCATCAGTCTGGTTAACTTCCTCTGTAGCTGCTGCTGGAAATCAGGTTGATTAGAGCGATGACACTGAAGTTTTTACAGCATTTTACAGTCATGATTTAACCGTTATTATTCAGCTGGTTGTGTTGAATTTGTGTAGCAGGTTGAGGATGTTCACGAACACATTTGTTTGCTGCATGCTGCGTGAATGAAGACAGAAAAAGCATCATTTGTTCACTGTGTGGCCCTTCAGCTGTGTGAATCTAGGTCATCCTTCCTGGAGTAGTTTTACTGATGTCTGGGGACGGAGGTGGGCAGTAAGGGACCAGATTAATGAGTGCCGAACACCGAATCCTTTTAAAGCAGTAATTAAGGGAGAATAGCGCATTTTTTTCCCCAGTGAATGGTTTCGTTTTTGTTCAGTTTGTAGCATTTAAATCCCCTTTAGATTAATATTTGTGTCATTTTTTACCATCCTTATTCACGGAGGTCTCAGCTGACACCACGTCTGCTGCCCCGCCTGTCTTTGTTGTCTCCACATCGCCTCCTTGCCTTCATCGGTATTTTCCTCTCCGGCGTTACCCTCTCTGCCCTGTTGCCCTGACAACAGACAGACAGACACCTAGGCGAGGGTTTCCGTGGAGACAGGACAGATGAGGGTTCCCCGCCTCTCCGGTCTGACGGCACGGCAGCAGCACCACCTATGAACGTAAAATCAGATTTAGATGATTAGGACAGACCCGGGGTGACGTCTCTTTAGCCTGACAGTCTATTTCTGTTTTGTCCAAGCATGGAGCATCGAGGTCCTGATAGATTTCTGTCTTCCTGCATGTAAATCATACAGGAACAATGATTTCAAATGGGAAACAAGCAGATTAGAAGGGCAGAGAGGATTACAAAAAATATCTCCTGATTTATTCTTTCTTAATATCTTTAAATGTAATATTGGTAAGTTGGCAAGCTGTTGAATGTTAATCTGTTCCTAGTGATAATGTACATAATGCAGCTTAGTATGAGTTATCAAACTTCTTAATCACTATTCATTGGTAGCATTAACCCTCCTGTTGTCTTCATTTACGGGCACCAAAAAATATTGTTTCCTTGTCTGACAAAAATTCCCAAAATTCAGCAAAAAAATTCCCCAAATTTCTGCAAATTTGCAAAACCTTCAGGAAGAAAACTCCAATAATTCCTTAAAAGTTTCCCTTAAAAGGTTTATTTGAAAAAAAAAAAAAATCCCCCAACTTTGGCAAGAAAATTCTTGTAAATATTTTCAAAAAATGAGTAAAAATCTTCCAAAAAAAAAAAATCCTAAAAATATCTAAAGTGATTCCATATATATCAGTAAAATTTCTAATATTTTCTTGAAGAACACTCATAAAAATCTACCAAAATCCAGTGAATTTTGCTGGATTTTGGTTGATTTTTATGAGTGTTCTTAAGAAACATTTTTAACATTTCTTTTTTTCCACCAAAATATGTTCAAAGATTTCCCAAAAATGTTGAAAATGTGGACATCAGAAGTTTCACTGTGAAAACATATTTTTTTCCACATTTTCAAACTTTAAAACGGGTCAATTTTGACCCGAAGGACGACACGAGGGCTAAACTTACTTTGAATTTTCTTGTGAAATTCAATTCAAAACAAGATCATTTCAAAATTGTTGGACTTAAGATATTTCAGATGCATTGTCTTAAAACAAGTCTCTCCATCTGCTGAAATGTCTCTTGTTAAGTGAATTTATCTTAAGTCAAGTGGGATGAGACATTCTGACTAAAAATAAGACAAATAGACTTGATAAGATTTAGAGTTTTTTTGTGTAAATATAATGATCAGGGACATCGTTGGGTGTTTTAGGTCAAACCAGTGGTTAACTTCACCTGCTCTGACTTGTTAAAGACACAACTTGAGCTCTTAAAAGAGGTTTAACTCTTTAGGAAGTCATTGCTTCTAATTAGACTAAATGAACACAGCGTGAGTGAAACAGCTTCTCATCACCATCTGAAAGCAGTTGCTGCTCTTGTCACACGGTGAACTGCTGGCAGGTAATTATTAGATGAGGGGGATTTGGAAAAGGCTGGCGGTGCCTTCAGGGACTGTCTTTTATTTCTGATCTTTCCTCTTTCCTTTTCTCTCGTCCGTCTCTGCTGTTCTTCCTCCACGTTTCTCTCTTTTCCTCTTTCCTCGTCCCACTCTCAATAACATCAGGCCTGTTTTGATCTCCAGCAGCTACCACTGAGCCATCAAAAGCATCTCCATGGTTGCTATGGTTATTCACTTAGATACAATTACTATAGCAACGCTGTTTCCGAGGGCTGGGGAGGAAGTGGCTCAGCGGGAGTCCAGGTGGAGACGCATAAAAGACACAACTGAGTGTAGACACTGTACAGATTTATATCACAGGAGGAATTAATGCTTCCTCAATGATCCAGGAATTAATGGATCATTGTCACGTGTCTCCTTCACATTCTTTGGGCCGGATCAATAGATTGGCCGATCCAACCCTGTGTCATCAGTCAGGGCTGCGTGGTCGGCAGAATCGGAGCCCAGATCAGATGTAACATCGTCACACTATGGATCAGCCCGTTTGCCCGATCAATCCCTCATCAGTGCTTTTTTTTAGACACCATCCTGTTCGGGTCATCAGCAGCCAATAGCCTCATTAGACCCTGCAGCTCGTTATCCCCTCTCGTTTATTTAGAGTGGGAGTGGGAGTGTTGGAGGCAAACAGTGTTCTATGAACACTACAGAACTGTTGAAATCATATAGTGGCAGCACCATGATCCCTTTTTTAAATGTATGGCACTAATACAAAGGTGAGAAGGAAAGCGTCCTTTCGTTTGATAGAGAAATTGACAATAAAAACCTTCTACTCAGGACTGTAGAATAAGCTTTACTTAAGTTGAACTTAACTTCTCCTATGAGCAGTTATTGAACAAAAGTTTTACCTTCAGCTGCTGTGACTAGAACCCATATTTTAAGGGATGTGCAGTCTTGAACAAAAGTTTAAATACACTTGCTAAGACTGTTTATAACACGGCAGTTTCCACTAACTCTTGACTTACCAAAAGTGAAATCATGATCCTGACTTGTTAAAGTCAGTGATTTGCTTTTTCAGATCTGTTCTGAGCTCCTTAGACTTTCTTTTCGTAGTGTTTAAATGAATGTGTCAAATGGCCCTATTTAAATTAGCTCAGAGGAGTCACCAGCTGTAGTCGACTGTAATCACTCACGTGAAGTGAAGAATTCATGCCACTAAGAACATTTGATGAACACAACTTTCTACATCACTACATTATTTGTTAGCCAATTTAATGTAAATGTATCTTTGTTGTTCTGAACTATTCGTAGAGTAACTTTGCTGTAGTTTAATTATAGAAAAGTTACCTAAGGGTCAAAATATGTTTACTCCTAAAAGACTTTTGTCTTTGAGAAGATGTCCTCAGTAAAATTCTTAAAATAATTCTACAACATGTAAAGCATGTTATGTTAAATCTAATGGCATATTTAAATTAGCTCAGAGGAGTCACCAGCTGTAGTCAACTGTAATCACTTATGTGAAGTTAAGAAACTGATAATTCAAGTTGCTGTGTGCGTATTTTTGACACTGTGGATTTTCTTGTATTTTTTGAAGCTCTTAGGTTTTCTTTTGTTAGTGGAGTAACTTTGCTGTAGTTTAATTATAGAAGAGTTCGCTAATGATCAAAGTTAGCTAAGGTCAAAATATGTTTACCCTTAAAAGGCTTTTGTCTTTGAAAGGATGATCTCAGTACAGTAGAACTCTTAAAATAGTTCCAAAACATGTAAAGCATGTTATGTTAAATCTTCGTTATTCAAGACTGTAGAATAAGCTAAACATAAGCTAAATTAAGTTAGCTGCACTAATCAGGTTTGTTTTTACAGACAATGGATGGAAAAATTATTTGTAATGAAAAAGAAATCACTTAAAATTTGAACCCTTCAGCTTCATGGAACATCTTTTCAAGGCTTCTTCTAGAGAAAATCTAGTTTTTTAACCTTGTTGTTAATGGGTAATGCAGTGTATTGATTAAAGCCTAAAAAAACATGGATTCAGACATTCAGGTTTCATATGCAACAAATCTAAGGAGCCAATTTTGCCAACTTTAAGGGACTTTATGGGCTTTCCGTATCATTGTTTTTCTTCAGAATCAGTTTCCAGTCCAAACATTTATGGCTGAATTACTGCATATTTTTTATTCCATGTTGCTGATATGTAGTTGTGCAGTGTTTCAGCAGAGTCCTAGGTGAGCTGGTGTGCTTAAGCTGCAGCAAGTAGAGGAGGAATGTGTCGAAATAGAGGTGGTTTAACGTTCCATCTTGGAATTTCTCTGGATTTTGGTTGATTTTTTTTTTGTGAATGTTCTTAAAGAAAATATTAGAAGTCTTACTGATATATATGGAATCACTTTAGATATTTTTAGGATTTTTTTGAAAGATTTTTACTCATTTTTTGAAAATATTTACAAGAATTTTCTTGCCATATTTGGGGGATTTTTTTAAAAATAAAACTTTTACGGGGAACTTTTAAGGAATTATTGGAATTTTCATCCTGAAGGTTTTGCAAATTTTCAGAAATTTGGAGAATTTCTTTTGCTGAATTTTTTTCAGACAAGGAAACAATATTTTTGGTGCCTGTAAATGAAGACAACAGGAAGGTTAACTCTCTACTTTTATAGTTCCTACTTTTTACTTTTGCAGGGTAGTACACTCTGGTGACATGTATGTTTGGAGTTTATTTGGCTTGTGGGGAAGGAATTACAAGAGCTGTCATGAGGATTTTATTGTGAAAACCATTTATTTGTAGCATTGAGGCAGGCGTTCACCTCAGGACTCTGCTGCTCTCCAACCTGTGGAGCATACGACTGTTTCATAGGGACGGAAACACTCCAAAACTGTTTAGAAATCTTACCGTACCTCATGGTGATATACAGACCTCCAGCTGCTTTATTTCCCCTCACATTCCCCTTTCCCCAGATAGCCCCATCCACCCTTACACCCTCTCTATCCCCCTTCCCGTTATAAAATATTCACATCGGCTGGCGCTGGTCCAGATGCCCCCCTCCCCGTCTCTCTGCCAGGCAGCCAGCCAGCAGAACACGTGGCTCTCTGAGGATTACAAAGGGCGGGGATACAAAGAGCAGGCCGGGCTTTAAAATGCAGAGCAGGGAGACGTTCACGATGTTCTCCGGCTCATAATGAACCCACTTATTGAGACGCACAAACCAACCATCAGGTTTCCTCTTTAAACTTCTGGATCACAAAACAGAGCTCCTTCTGAAGACACAACTTTATTCACACATGTAGTCTATGGTGTGTTAAAATGGTGGAATTCACCTTAAATAATTAATTTATTAAGACTGTCACGTACATGCCTAATGCAGCTTCAGGGCTTTTAGCTGGTGACTATGCGTGACAATAATTGGTTGATCTGTGCATCAATGGTACCATGTAACCCCAATTAACAGCATTTTTTTATACTTTGGATGGGGGCGGTTAGTGAAACCAGTATTTCCAAGCTGAAAACAAGCTAAAAAAAGACAATAAGCTTCTGAGGTTGGGTTGATTTTGATAGCATATCGCTAGAAAGACCAACAATCCCAACTAAAAGATCTGCACATGATACATGTTCTAATAGTAATACATACACTACCGTTCCAAGACAATTTCATGTTTTCCATGAAAACTCCCACTTTTATCCAAGTGCTAACATAACTGCACAAGGGTTTTCTAGTCATCAATGAGCCTTTCAACACCATTAACTAACACAATGTAGCATTAGAACACAGGAGTGATGGTTGCTGGAAATGTTCCTCTGTATCCCTATGGAGATATTCCACATTTAGAGATTAGATTGGGACACCTGGATAGATGTTAAACTGATTTTTGTTTGAATTTTTGTTGTTTTGTGTCCTTTTTTGTGGTAATTTTGCATCTTTCTATCTTAATTTTACATCGTGTTGAGATGACTTTGCCTCTTTCTATGGTAATTTGGCATCTTTTTGAGGTGATTTTTCATCTTTCTATCTCAATTTTGCAACTTTTTGAGGTGATTTTTGCATATTTCTTTGGTAATTTGGCATCTTTTTGTGGTAATTTTGCATCTTTCTGTTATAATTTTGCACGTTTTTGAGGTGATTTTCAATCTTTCTGTGGTCATTTTTCATCTTTTTGTGGTGATTTTCTGTCTTTTTGTGGTAATTTTGCATCTTTTTGTGGTTTTTGTTCCAAAATGAGACGAAATGACACAAATGAGTCTGGGATTTACTGACAATAAAATTTCCTCAGAACCTGATTTTATTGAGTTCTGCATTTCGAACATGTTTCTGGAGACTGGGAATTTTTTTTTTTATTACTTCTTTGTCATTTATAGTGTCATGCAGTTTGAGTTCCATTAAAAATCAGCCATTTCCGGCTAGAATAGTCATTTACCACATTAATAATGTCTAGACTGGCTTTTTGATTCATTTAATGTTATCTTCATTGAAAAAAATGCTTTTCTTTGAAAAATAAGGACATTTCTAAGTGATCCCAAACTTTTGAACGGTAGTGTATCAAATTAAAACTTACCATTGTTGGGTTCAATTCAAAGACCATATTCCTTGAAGCTCTTCTCGCTGCCTTTATCTACTTCAGTTGAGCTGGTGGACATCAAACCAGTGTGGAAGGTTGATGCCACGCCCTCTTTCTCACTAGATCTGTGGAGATGTTGGAGGAGGAAGGGGTTAACACTGTTAACAACCCACAGAGCTGGAACCAGATTGAATAATAGCATTAAAATCATACGGAGATCCAGTAGAGAGTGTGTTTAACTGGCTTATCCATCACCTGCCATTGATGTTCTGCTTGTTCAACAGTTCCACAAATCACCATTAGACACATTTGGAGAGGACTGGATTTGCTATTTTGTTCTCGGATTTTATCATATAAATTTTCTCTACGCATGAAAAAAAGCCCAACTTTACATTAATGCCTTCCCCAAATCACATCAACTCCTTCCCATACTCACATCCTCCAACCTCCATTACCACAGAGCTACCTCCTGCTTTGGCCCTAGTCTTGGTATTAGACTCTCAATCTGCAGAATTGCCCAGTATGAATGCTACTGCTTGTGTGAAACACTGGATTATCAGGGCGCTTTATGATTCGAGGCCGAGGGGCATGTGCCCCACTCGTCTTTTAGGTAATCCACACTTGTGCATAATCATGGTCTTTCCTGAAAGCTAATCTCCCTGTTCTCTAAGAATCCTCCAAGTATAAGTGCTGAATGAGAAGAACAGAAGCTTAGACACAGCTTTAGTAGACTAGATGTGTTCTTACCATAACGCTGACACCTTTGAAGCTAAAATATCACTCCATCCTAGTGGCTTTATCTTTTTATTTTCTGTTTTTTTCAATCTTTCCGGTCGTATTTCTTACTTTAAACTTGTATTTGCCTGTGTTCCTGCTCCTCTCTTCCCAGCCTGTCAGTGCAGATTTGTCTCCAGCCCTTGTTAAAGTGTGACAGACGCGTCCACAATAGCATCCCTCAAAGTCACTTCTTAAGACTCGGAGTCGTTTGCTGCTAAATCACTTTGATTGCACTGGGAAGCCTTTATTCCGGCTCCTGTGTGTGTGTGTGTGTGTGGGATGGGAGGCGATCGGTGCTGCTGTGGAATGTGGGAGTTCCTTTTGTCTCGGCGTGGATGTGTGCGTTACACTCATTTCTTTCCTCCCAGCCCATCACGGCCGGGCATCCTAATGGAAGCGATGTCAGGCCAGGTCAGCGTCACTGAAGCCTGTGTGTGTTCTCAGAGCTGCTCTGGGAAACGCTCTCAAAAGACTTTTCTTCTTCGGGTCGTAAAGTGAAGAATCTTGGTTTCTTCTTTGTGTTTTAATTTAATAGGAGTCGAACAGAGAACTCCCTTGTTTAGGCGTTAAATTCTCATGTACACACACACATTTACTCCGACTGGTGTGGACTTTGTTGGTTAAGGTGGTTCTCAGTATTCACACCTTTCACACATTCGGCAGACATTTTCCGAGTTTTTTTCCATTTGTCATTCTCATCCCTGATAAACAATTAAAAACAGAAAGACAATGTTGCAAATGCAGCCCCCAAAGTAGAAACTCGGTACAACAAAAATTAGATTGTTTTGATTTTCACAGGTTAGAAATCTTGCGACAGTTGGCCCGAGAACTTCAGAACTTTCTCATTTTTGCTCATATGTGCCGTGTCCATGTCTTCATCATGGCTCCATGTGGAAAAGAGTGGCCAGATGAAGTGAAAACATCTTACTGTGAGACTTCAGTGATCAAAAAAGATCAGTGATCAACTACAAACCAGTAATCAGGAGGTACTGAACGAGCCACAGTACAGCTAATCAGAGCTGCAGTGGATATCTTCCTAAAATGATCTAGCAGATTTTTGTTAAATTGCATGAATTGAAGACCAAAGACATTATTTGGTCAGAGGATGGTCAAGACAAATTTGCTCTGCTCAGATGAGGTCCATCAGGTTTGGTGTAAATCTGCCCAGTACCACCACAGTGAATGCATAGACCTGACCATGAAGCACAGACTTTATAATGTGATGATATGGGGCTCCATGAGTGCACAAGGTGTTAGAGAATGGACGTTTATGACCAGATGACTCCCAGTCTACAGTAGCCTGGCAGTAGTTTTATTTTAAGGCCACTGTAATTGTTGTTAATTAGACTAAATATGTGAAATGCCCTCATGTCTTTGGGCGAGGGACCTGAATCCACATCCGTTCCAGTTTAGCTGCTACATTATTAACCCTCGTGTCGTCCTGCGGGTCAAAATTAACCTGTTTTAAAGTCTGAAAAAAATATTTTGACCGTGAAACTTCTGATGTCCACATTTTCAACATTTTTGGGAAATCTTTGAACATTTATTGGTGGGGAAAAAAATAAATGTTAAAAATGTTTCTTAAGAACATTCACAAAAAAATCAACAACAATCCGTCGAATTTCGCTGGATTTTGGTGGATTTTTTTGTGAATGTTCTTCAAGAAAATATTAGAAGTTTTACTGAGATATATATATATATATATATATATATATATATATATATATATATATATATATATATATATATATATATATATATATATATATATATATATATAATCACTTTAGATATTTTTAGGATTTTTTTGGAAGATTTTTACTCAATTTTTGAAAATACTTTCTTTGCCAAATTTGGGGGATTTTTAAAAAATAAAACTTTTAAGTTAAACTTTTAAGGAATTAGTGGAATTTTCTTCCTGAAGGTTTTGCAAGTTTTCAGAAATTTGGCTAATTTTTTTTTGCTGAGTTTTTCAATTTTTTTCAGACAAGGAAACCATATTTTTTGGTGCCCATAAATGAGGTCAGCAGGAGGGTAGGGATTCTCCTGAGGCAGATTTGTCTCTTTTAACCACATTAAATGAAGGGTTCACATTCTGTTCAAGTCTGTCTTTAGTGCTGTAGTCCTTCTTCCTCTTAATGCTTAATGTTCCCTTTATGGCCCCACAGTTTTCATTCTATCTTTATAGCACAAAGGTCCTTTAATTGTTTTCTTGGCCTGTAACTCTTTGACTTGCAGAACCCTAATGGTGGAACCCACTAGTTATGTATACTCTGCTCTAATTTGACCATTATACTGGCACACATTGAAATACTTAATTTCCCAACTGATGTTTCCTTCATCATTTATTTTATTCATGTCTCAGTGGATGTTAAGTTATAGCTAATAGAACTGGGAAGCCGTTAGCTTCTTTGAAATGGTTTTATATGGTAAAGTGGGTTACAAAACAACTGTGCTTCTGTTTCACAAGAGCATCAAACTGTGTCTGATTGGTTGTTACCAGGTTGTTGCCAGGCTGTTGCCCAGGAAGTGCAAATTCATCAAGTTAGAAGCTAATAATAGCATTAGGATTATTGTGAACTTGCCAGGCTTAAACTCTGGATAGATTTGGGCAATATGAGGATAGAGCGAAAGCTTCCAACCACCAATCCAGATCCAACATTTTGTAGTCTCACCCAACGACCATTGGCAGATTTTGTGCCGCAGTTGTACAATCCCATAAATGCTTCTTCTGCATTACAGCTCCTATCATGAACTGAACATTAGCTGCTGTATTTTTGTGTTTTTGACTTCCTTTAGCAGCAGTGAATAGAGACAGAAGGACAAAGAGCAAATTCAGCCGACAGGCAGTCAGCTTGTCATTGTTGTTGGACTGTATCAAATCTCATCTCTGTCAGAATGAAAGGTGGGGAAGCCATTTATGGATTTAATGACAGGAAGAACGAGAAAGAAAAGCAACCCAACACCTGGGCGGCTTTAAAAATGATTCCTGCTTGAGCCTGACAGTTTTCCTCTGACTAGTCAGAACAATTATTTGACTGTGTGTTGTTTTCATGCTGCTTGAAACATCTTTTACCGTTGGCAAACGTCAGCCGGGGGGAGTGTAATTGCTGATAATGACTCATTAGGAAATAATCGCGTTGCTTGCACACACATACTGCTGTTGTTAAATTTTAATGACCACATCGAAGCCGTGTTTGCAATAAAAACCCATTAAATCACTCTGCAGCGATTAAGGAACTACATATACTGTAAATGTTCAACACATGATGCAGTAGGTATCTGTCAGTGTCATGAGTTTTTGAAGGCAAAAAAAAATGAGGATCTGCAAGGTGGATCCTTAACAATAGCTTTAATTGCTGTTTGTTTGTCTGCCAGCAAGATTCTACAAACTGTCATAAGAAGAACCCATTAATTTTTTGTTATAGGGCATTGACTTTTGCAAAGATCTGTGCCCTTTTATTTCTGAGTTTAGTTTGGATTTTTTCATTGAAGCCATGCTTAGATGGGCATATCTTCTCTACCATCATATTGAATAGTTTATAAATGTCTTTTGTCGCATGCAGGACTAAAAAAGTCTAATTTCATGGGTGTTCTTCATCCACAGTGACCCCGTGCTCGCTGGAAGTGCTTTGACTTCTTGCTGTGGCAATATTTTCTAGTTAGATCACCATCTGATCAAGTGGTCTCGCAGATAAAGAGCTCATTGTTCATGTGAAAGAATGCAACATCTCCATGGATTCATAACAAGAAACGGCCTGCACACGAGGTCATGGTTGTCGAGCCTCCTAAAGACTGTGTCTGGTTTCCTACTGCCACAATGACAGTTTAAATGCTGGAAAATGTTGATCGTGTCCAGTCATGGATTAGATCGGCCTTTATGTACCACAAACAAATGATCACAGCATATTCTGGTCAGATTGTCATGGTGTGGTAGTCACTCAGGTTCGCCAGAGAATAAATGAAAATCATTTAGACCTCTTTTTTTAATGTTCTTTAGACCTTTAATCTCAGGTTTACTCTGTTAGGTGGGAATGACCCTTGACAGTCATCCCATCCAGCCAGTTTCCAGGTCCATGTTGCATGGTAGCAGGATTTGTAAAGCAGCCTAGACATCAAGTTCTTTCTGGTGATGCTGATTTGTTTCTCAGGCTAAATGTGAAATCTAATCTCTCTAGTATGTTCTGGGTCTACCTCACAATCTTTTCCCCTGTTGCTCATGTCAGGATGGTCTCCTGAAGGAAGCATCCATAAGGAGTTTGAATCAAATACCCAAACTACCTCAACTGACCAGTGTGCTCTTACGTCAAGTTTCTTCTAGATGTCCTAAGTGGCTCTTCAATGTGTCCCAACCAGCCACACTGCAAAGGAAACTAGCATGACTGTTTGTTATTCTTACAAAGATCTTGACCTTAGCTAAAGTTTGGATTGATGTTGCACCAGTCGGTGTGCTGTCCTGGAGCACAACGTAGATGAAAAGCAGAGGGAACTAGCAGAAAAGATCAGTTGTAATGTGTTTCTGATGACTTCATTGGTTGGTCCTCTTGGTAACACCTTTAAGTGCAGCATGAGGCCACCGCTGACAACTTACTGTAGTCCAGAAAGTTACAAAAATTAGGTACCTATACAACTAGAACTACATTCTCAATTACATTTTCAGAAAGCATTACATTACTACAGTTGATGTCTAGTCAGCATACTTCTGTCTATTTATGTTATTGCTTTACTGTCACTGCTTTTCAGCCAACTGATCTAATATTAGATGTTGCAGGACTGGAGGAGAAGCTTCCAACTTGTTGCAAAAGGGGCATATTTTAACCCAAAGCATGAAATTTTCCTAAACCTACACAAGAAGTTTTGGCACCTAAATCAACCAAACAGCGAGTAAAACAAAAATCAAAGTATAATAATCCCACGTGAAACCCCATTCTCCCTGGTGAAAGTCCTACTGCGGACCAATGCCTCTACCTCCAACACAGACTTGGTGGCTGTTTCAAACCAGAAGTTTTCCCTGCTGTTTGTTTCTTATACCTTACAAGAAGTTTCTTTAAAAACATAAATGCTAATGCCACCCCAACCTCTTCTTCTGTCCCCCTCATCCCCACTCTCACCCCAGCTGGTCGAGGCAGATGTCTGCCTTCCCTGAGCCTAGTTCTGTAAGAGTCACTGACTGTTTTCTCACAGGGAACCCAAAGGCAACTTTGGATAGGTTGGGTTCTCTGTTTGAAATATCCTCAAGTCTGTACCTTACTATGCTAAAAGCTGTGAGATGACATATGTTGTGAATTCGCACTATATATGTAGATAAAATGGAATTGAATTTAGTACAGTTGAGTTGTGAGACAGGTCATGTCATTGGTTCTTTAAAGTTGCTTTTCTATTAATTAATACCTGCTTGTGAAAGACCGAATATGATTTGGAACAAGTGTGATGGACTGTGACGTTTTCCAGTTCCAGACTCCAGGAAGATGTAAATGTGAAGTCTGATGCAGAGACATGCAACAGATGGTGTTTGGCTAATAAGGTGTGCAATTAACATATCTGACTGTGTTTGATCATAATGATGATATTCATGGCTTTTTCAGTCCGGTCTGGTCCGGTTTGGTCCGGCCAGGAGAGCTGATTAGCTGGAAGTCGACACATGAACATGGACAGAGACCCAATGGATACATCATCATTCTGTCCTCCTCTTTCTTCCTCTCTTCCATTTGCTCCCATTGCCATCTTTATTTTCTTATTACTTTTTCCAGAATTTTAGATTAAACTGTTGGTCAGATTGAAATTGTAGCTGGTCATGGTGCTACATTGGCTGATTTTTAATGGAATATCTCCATAGGGGTACAGAGGAACATTTCCAGCAACCATCACTCCTGTGTTCTAATGCTACATTGTGTTAGTTAATGGTGTTGAAAGGCTAATTGATGATTAGAAAACCCTTGTGCAGTTATGTTAGCACATGGATAAAAGTGTTAGTTTTCACTGAAAACATGAAATTGTCTGGGTGACCATAAACTTTTGAACGGTAGCGAAGAGCTGATCTCCTTCATGGACTGGCTGTCATCCAAGGGAACAGAGTGTTAGTTTGTCCCTTGTTTTTACCTTAACTCACCCCATGAACACACCAGAGCTGTCAGAACAGCTGACAGGTGCTAATGTTTGTGTGACTGATGCAGCAGACAGACGGACTGAAGATATGCGGCTTTCATGGGGACTAAAAATCCTCACTTTGTCGGTCATTTTTGAGCCTTTTTGCATGTAGATCCGAGTGAAATTGAACATAAATGTACACCATTTCTACTAACTGACCCATTGTCCTGGCTTTAACCCTCGTGTCATCCTACGGGTCAAAATTGACCCGTTTTAAAGTTTGAAAATGTGGAAAAAAAATACATTTTCACAGTGAAGCTTCTGATGTCCACATTTTCAACATTTTTGGGAAATCTTGAACATTTTTTGGTGGAAAAAAGAAATGTTAAAAAAAAATGATTCTTAAGAACATTTACAAAAAAAATCAACCAAAATCCGGTGAAATTCACTGGATTTTGGTTGATTTTTATGTGAATGTTCTTAAAGAAAATATTAGAAGTTTTACTGATATATATGGAATCACTTTAGATATTTTTAGGATTTTTTTTGAAAGATTTTTACTCATTTTTTTGAAAATATTTACAATAATTTTCTTGTCAAATTTGGGGCATTTTTAAAAAAAAAATAAAATATTTAAGGGAAACTTTTAAGGAATCATTGGAATTTTCTTCCTGAAGGTTTTGGAAATTTTCAGAAATTTGGGGAAATTTTTTTGTTGAATTTTTGTATTTTTTTCAGACAAGGAAACCATATTTTTTGGTGCTCGTAAATGAGGACAACAGGAGGATTAATCAAGCTTGAGTGGAGGTGGGAGCTCTCAGGGCTGATAGCCATGACCGGTCAAAGCACCGCTGCTCATAATTCATCACATCTTAACCGCCACAAACGTCAGCAACAGATCTATCTGGATCATGTAGAAGTCGTGATGCTCTACTGGTTGTCGTCCATTTCTTGTCTTTTTGCACTGATGTTGTGTGGTGTGGGGAGCTCCAGGTTGTGTCTCGTTAAGGTCCCATAGTGGAAAACCAGTTCCATTTTTCATCACCATTAATGGGATGCTGCTCCAACCTGCCGTGGCTGGGACCCCACAGCCAGAGGCCATCATTAAGATCCAGCCAATCAATGGTTTTTTCAAAGAAAGTCATAAAGCTGTGTGTGAGGGAGGGGTGTGGATTTAAGACCTGGCTGCCTTCAGACAACAAAGACTGACAAGGCGGTGTGGATTTGCTGTGTGTGTCTGGGTGTGTAATCCTCACCGGGTGGAAGTTTATTGACTCGGTCTGTAGAGGAGGAATCTGGTGGATTCTGTTTCAAATTAAAAGAGAAACATGGAATTGGAGGTTCAAGCTTTTGGTGCTTTGTTACCTCATTACAGTCATCACACCACTAAATTCACAGATCTGCAGCGCTTCCTTTTAATAACTGAGTTCATTCTTAGTCATATATCAAGAAAAAAACACCAAACATCCTCACTGTCCATCTTAACAAATGGATTTTGAGCTTAACGACATCACAACATAAACATTTGTAATAATTTTGTGACATTTTAAGTCCTATTTGTATGTGTGTAGTGTTCCATTGGGGCCACACAGAACTCCGTTTTAAGCCAAGTTGCTGCCAATACCCACAGATGTGATATTAATAGTCTGCTACATAATTGTTGAAATACATTAAAGTGTTCATTACTGCATGCAGTCATGCACGGCATCCACCTAATCATCCTTCTCAAGGTTTTGCTCTTCTGATGAGTTTGCATCTAAAATGCAGCATAGAATTTCATTTATAATTGCCAATTAAGCATCCGCAGTTCAAACTAAAAAGACCCCCAAATCTTCCAAATCATGCACCGATGCTGCATTCCTAATTTCCCCTGAATGTTCATGTTTTCTTGTGTTTGTTTACCATCCTTACTATGGTGGAGTGACTCTGGTAGACTAGAGCACTGAGCGATATGGCTAAAATCATCATCACAATGGGTTTTTTCATATTATTTAATAGAAATGTGCATTTAATACCATTAACGAGGAACTAACACTGAATATAAACGTAACGTTTGCAATAGAACTCCACAGGGAGGCTTTTAATTTGAAATTCAAGTGGCTAAGTCGATATACATGCTAGGAACTGAATCTTAAAATGTGTGTCTGTGTAAATAATGGTGGGTTGTGATTATGTTGGTTGTTTTTCTTACTTTCTTTAAGCCGATATCACTCTGCTGTTTATCCAGCTTCTGAAATCTAAATTATTTTCCAAATCACAATGTTAGGAGATTCAGTTTCCTCGTCTTGTATGTGACTTAAGTCACAGCCACTCATTTTAACCTTTCCAACAAAATGTGTTTTCTTCCCTTGTTTTGATATTTTTTCTATTTAACCGTGTTGCTGTAGCCTCACAGGCAGATTGTGTAGATGAAAGAACGGATACGTTTATCCTAAACTACTACTCATTTTGTCATCGATTAATGATAATTGTCAAGAACCTTTGAATGTAAGGGTCATAAATCTGTCTGTTCGTCTGTCCATCCATTGTACTGCTTATATTTCTAAGACTTTGAATTGAAGCAACTGTAACGTCAGCAATTTCCACCCAACCCGAATAAACTAACCCGACTCTAGTTGAAATTTCATCATCTAATTTGTTGATTGTTTTACAGTCAGACAGATGACTTTCAGACACTGAAAAGCGTGGTATCTGAGAGTGCTACATGTACAAGAAGACATCAGAACAACTGTTTTAGTACAGGTCTTACATTTAGACAGTTAAATAACACATTAACTAGTGTTGTGTTGCCTGATCAACAGTGGAAAAATACTAAGATGATGGATGGATGGATAGATGGATATAGATAGATGGATGGATGAAAACCTTTATTGATCCCACAGCGGGGAAATTTTCGGTGGTACAGCAGCAAATAGAAAAAAAACAATACAAAGAAAAGAGCACAGAAACAGATCAAATGACCCGTTGAACACCTTCAGGAGCAGCAAAACCCTCTACAAACCTAAAATTATTTCAGTCGATTGTTCAGTTTCTGTAATTTTGCCAGCACCACTCAATTTAGCTCATAATTGAGTGCAGTTTTTACCCTAATCCACCTACAAACTGCCTACTTTCATTCATATCTTTGTTTCTTTTCTGCTATTTTGCACCTTTAAACAGTGAGATTCATATTATATATTCTTGTTGATTCACCTATCGTCTCTTAGTATGTCGTTTTTGAGCTGTTTTAATACAGACGTCACATTTAGATGGCTAAATAACACATTAACTAGTGTTGTTTTGCCTGATCAACAGTGGAAGAACGAACAATATTAAGATGAAGTAGATGTAATGAAGCATTGAACGTCTTCAGGAGCAGCAAAACCCTCTATAAACACAATATTTCTCTAATAATGCTTAATTTAGCTCACACAGTTGGGCTTCCATTCATATCTTTGTTTCTTTTCTGCTATTTTGCACCTTGATTCATCTCTTTGCATGTTTCACCTTTTTCTAGTCTGGATTGTTTTCATTCAAAGACAAAAAATAAAGCAAGAATCTGGTGACAGACGCACACATATGGCCGCTAACTGTGTGTGTGTGTGGCAACTATTTTGGTTCACCAGCAAGGTTTCCAGATAAACAGTGGTGGCAGCTGCTGCCATAGCAACACCATTGTGCTCCCTCCCTATCCTCCCTCCCTATCCTCCCTGCCTCCCTCCCGGACCACTCCCCCCTCCCCTGCCAACACTCCGCCCGGCTCTCAGCACTCCACACAGAGTGAGGACCAGGGAGGAGAGAGGTCGGCTCGCTTCGGTTCACACGAGGAGACGAGTGGATAGAAAGAAGAAGAAGAAAAAAATCTATAAAGAGGAATAACACCAGCGTGGGGGGGGACAGAATGAGTGAGGACAACCACTCCCACTACAGACTGGACCCCAGCGATCGCCTCAATGGGCTGGGACAGAGGAGGAAAAGACCCAAGAAGGTAAATGAATAGATGGTGAGGGGGGAAAAGAGTGGAGAAGAAGCAGGTGAAGGAGGGTTTTTCTTGATTTGGCTCCATCTCCATCCCTCTAGGAGCTTTTATCCCCACTGGGAGATCTCTGCTGGTTCAACCCTTTTTTTTCCCTTCTTCTCATCACTCCTTCTCTTTGCCCCCATCTCTCTCTGTGGTGTTGTTGTTGTTGTTGTTGTGGACACCTCCAAGTAGTAAGTAGTAGGAGGAGGCTGCTGTCCTCACATGCTGACAGGGTGGGTCCCTGCTCTGCTCTTTGTGTGGCTACCAGGAGGAGTGTTTCTCATCCCATCCGCCTCATCGCGGGGGGTGTTTGTGACATCTGTGACAGGTTATTTTATTATTATTTTTTTCCTAAAAACACCACCGTCACCGTACATCACCCTCCAGCGTGTCAGCTTTTAGGTGATGGCGCCAATTTTTGTGCTCAAAAAGATGAGAAAATCAAGAAATATAACCATTTTTAGTAGAATTTGCCCAGTGCATTCTTATTCTTTTGATTTATTGATAAGTATTGTGTGATTTTGGCTGTAGTTTCTCCATTGTTTGACCAAAACACAAAGACATTCAATTTAGCGTCATATAAAACCATTAGTGGATTCATTTTTCCCCCATTGTGTAAGCACTCAGTCAATATTGGCTATTACATCCATATACTACCATTTTTTTCACTCTTGCATACAAATATTGACATTTTCCCCAAATATCCAGTATTCCTTATTAATTGGAACCATTATTTGGACAATATACACATGAATAAACAACATGAATACACATTTGTTTAATAATTACATTAAAAACTGAATATTTAAATAAGGTAATATTGTGTAGATTTCCTCCTCTTTGGAATTTGCATGTCTCAGATGTGATTCCATTTACTGAGATCAACAGTTTTCCACCTGATTGACAAAACAGTACCAGAATCTCTTCTTCTGCTCCTTGTCTTTGGAAAAATAATCACCATTACTGATGCTGTCACCAAAGGGAGGGATTAAATCATCTGAAGTCTTCCAGCCCCAATAAACAAAGTAGTTTGGCGCCATTGTCCTCCACCTATAGAGGTGTTTCATGATCTGTCGTCTATTGTTTGGTTTTGGTAACGTTTTGGAATCTTTAACTATGTAAGGTGGCTTTTCTACTGCAGGAATTTGGGGTGATGTGAACGTTAACATGAAGAACCTTGTAATCGACCCTTATGGCTTTTTTGTTTCCTTGTTGGATCTGACTGTGACAGCTTCAGCTTAGAGTGCACCAAAACAACAAAAAAATGGTAGTTATTGGACAAAACTCCAGTTCTGTGGACACATAGGAACTACAACAATGGATGTTTCTTATGATTGTCTATGTGATGAATTTTATGTAGATGATGGCAATGTTTGAGAGGAGACTTTTGCTCAACAAGTGCCGAAAAGTTGCGCTTATTGTCCTTTCAGACTTAAACCAATCAGTGACAGCGTTATTTTAGAAGTTCCTACCATAGAATAAGTACTCCTATAGGTTCCTCCCCTAGAAACAGCCCTCAACAAGGTTCTACGTGGGAGATTCTTGTGGTAAGAACATGCACAAATGCAAGTTTATGCATTGGAGAAAAGCGTTTGGATCATGGCAAGGAAATTGTTAAAATTAGTCTGTTAGACTGAATGCAATCCACAGTTTTGGTATCACAGTCACATTCTTTCTGTGATCAGCTGTCTGCCGTTTGCCCAAAGGGTCATCTGTTCTAATAAGAAGACCTAGAGGAAGTGTTTTATCTTCATACATTTGTGTTTTTGAAGCTCTGCTTTTAAATGTATCCCAATCAGCACTGGGATTTTTTGCCTCTCGACTTCTGACTCTCTCTCTCTGTCTCACTCTGTTTCTCTCTGTCTGTCTTTTCCTCAGTCCAGTTTCTCCCTGAGGCTAGAAAGACAGAATCCAACCTTATTACATTTTTGTGTACTTTGGTGGTTCAAGAGAGTTGAAGTTCAATTTGGCCGAGTCTTTTCTTTAACCGAACCTGGTGATGTAGCGATGCACACCACCCACTGTTATTTAGTGGATGATTCATGCTGTCATGCCAGCACTGAAGCCACGCAGACTTCACTCGAACCTGAACTTTGCTCACATTAATTAAGAATGTGAAAGAATTCCA